>NC_069500.1:360469728-360769728 GCF_027579735.1 Bombina bombina | reverse complement strand
TCCTTCTTTGGTACAATGAAGAGATTTGAATAAAACCCCATCCCCTGTTCCGGAACTGGAACTGGCATAATTACTCCAGCCAACTCTAGATCTGAAACACAATTCAGAAATGCTTGAGCTTTCACTGGATTTACTGGGAAATGGGAAAGAAAAAATCTCTTTGCAGGAGGTCTCATCTTGAAACCAATTCTGTACCCTTCTGAAACAATGTTCTGAATCCAAAGATTGTGAACAGAATTGATCCAAATTTCTTTGAAAAAACGTAACCTGCCCCCTACCAGCTGAACTGGAATGAGGGCCGTACCTTCATGTGAACTTAGAAGCAGGCTTTGCCTTTCTAGCAGGCTTGGATTTATTCCAGACTGGAGATGGTTTCCAAACTGAAACTGCTCCTGAGGACGAAGGATCAGGCTTTTGTTCTTTGTTGAAACGAAAGGAACGAAAACGATTGTTAGCCCTGTTTTTACCTTTAGACTTTTTATCCTGTGGTAAAAAAGTTCCTTTCCCACCAGTAACAGTTGAAATAATAGAATCCAACTGAGAACCAAATAATTTGTTTCCCTGGAAAGAAATGGAAAGTAGAGTTGATTTAGAAGCCATATCAGCATTCCAAGTCTTAAGCCATAAAGCTCTTCTGGCTAAGATAGCCAGAGACATAAATCTAACATCAACTCTAATAATATCAAAAATGGCATCACAGATGAAATTATTAGCATGCTGGAGAAGAATAATAATATCATGAGAATCACGATTTGTTACTTGTTGCGCTAGAGTTTCCAACCAAAAAGTTGAAGCTGCAGCAACATCAGCCAATGATATAGCAGGTCTAAGAAGATTACCTGAACATAGATAAGCTTTTCTTAGAAAAGATTCAATTTTTCTATCTAAAGGATCTTTAAACGAGGTACCATCTGACGTAGGAATGGTAGTACGTTTAGCAAGGGTAGAAATAGCCCCATCAACTTTAGGGATTTTGTCCCAAAATTCTAACCTGTCAGGCGGAACAGGATATAATTGCTTAAAACGTTTAGAAGGAGTAAAAGAATTACCCAATTTATCCCATTCCTTAGCAATTACTGCAGAAATAGCATTAGGAACAGGAAAGACTTCTGGAATAACCGCAGGAGCTTTAAAAACCTTATCCAAACGTATAGAATTAGTATCAAGAGGACTAGAATCCTCTATTTGTAAAGCAATTAGTACTTCTTTAAGTAAAGAGCGAATAAATTCCATCTTAAATAAATATGAAGATTTATCAGCATCAATCTCTGAGACAGAATCCTCTGAACCAGAAGAGTCCAAAGAATCAGAATGATGGTGTTCATTTAAAAATTCATCTGTAGAGAGAGAAGATTTAAAAGACTTTTTACGTTTACTAGAAGGAGAAATAACAGACAAAGCCTTCTTTATGGATTCAGAAACAAAATCTCTTATGTTATCAGGAACATTCTGCACCTTAGATGTTGAGGGAACTGCAACAGGCAATGGTACATCACTAAAGGAAATATTATCTGCTTTAACAAGTTTGTCATGACAATTATTACAAACAACAGCTGGAGGAATAGCTACCAAAAGTTTACAGCAGATACACTTAGCTTTGGTAGATCCAGCAGGCAGTGGTTTTCCTGTAGTATCTTCTGGCTCAGATGCAACGTGAGACATCTTGCAATATGTAAGAGAAAAAACAACATATAAAGCAAAATAGATCAAATTCCTTATAAGACAGTTTCAGGAATGGGAAAAAAATGCCAAACATCAAGCTTCTAGCAACCAGAAGCAAATGAAAAATGAGACTGAAATAATGTGGAGACAAAAGCGACGCCCATATTTTTTGGCGCCAAATAAGACGCCCACATTATTTGGCGCCTAAATGCTTTTGGCGCCAAAAATGACGCCACATCCGGAACGCCGACATTTTTGGCGCAAAATAACGTCAAAAATGACGCAACTTCCGGCGACACGTATGACGCCGGAAACGAAAAGAATTTTTGCGCCAAAAAAATCTGCGCCAAGAATGACGCAATAAAATGAAGCATTTTCAGCCCCCGCGAGCCTAACAGCCCACAGGGAAAAAAGTCAAATTTTTGAGGTAAGAAAAAATATGATAATTTAAAGCATAATCCCAAATATGAAACTGACTGTCTGGAAATAAGGAAAGTTGAACATTCTGAGTCAAGGCAAATAAATGTTTGAATACATATATTTAGAACTTTATAAATAAAGTGCCCAACCATAGCTTAGAGTGTCACAGAAAAATAAGACTTACTTACCCCAGGACACTCATCTACATGTTTGTAGAAAGCCAAACCAGTACTGAAACGAGAATCAGTAGAGGAAATGGTAAATATAAGAGTATATCGTCGATCTGAAAAGGGAGGTAAGAGATGAATCTCTACGACCGATAACAGAGAACCTTATGAAATAGACCCCGTAGAAGGAGATCACTGCATTCAATAGGCAATACTCTCCTCACATCCCTCTGACATTCACTGCACGCTGAGAGGAAAACCGGGCTCCAACTTGCTGCGGAGCGCATATCAACGTAGAATCTAGCACAAACTTACTTCACCACCTCCCTTGGAGGCAAAGTTTGTAAAAACTGATTTGTGGGTGTGGTGAGGGGTGTATTTATAGGCATTTTAAGGTTTGGGAAACTTTGCCCCTCCTGGTAGGAATGTATATCCCATACGTCACTAGCTCATGGACTCTTGTTAATTACATGAAAGAAACCGGGGTTTAGTACGCAGAACTACCTTGTCTGAATGGAAAATCAGATAAGGAGAATCACAATGTAAGGCGGATAACTCCGAGACTCTTCGAGCCGAGGAAATAGCCATCAAAAACAGAACTTTCCAAGATAAAAGTTTAATATCAATGGAATGAAGGGGTTCAAACGGAACTCCTTGAAGAACTTTAAGAACCAAGTTTAAGCTCCATGGAGGAGCAACAGTTTTAAACACAGGCTTAATCTGTCAGGGTTTTAGGTGTTTTGCTCCTTAATCACTGTTCATCCAATCACAATCTAGCGACTCCCATAAAACAGCTGAACACTAAGCACTCCTTGCTTAGTATTTTGTTTTCCTCCTTGGAGTAACACTGAGCTTTACTATTCCATTTGGGATCATCAACCTGGTTGCTTATTCTACAATTGCAGTTCCTATCTGCCTACAGTGTCTTTGATGGAAATTACCAAACAGTTTCTACCTGGCTGCTGCATCTATATCCTGAACTGAGCACTTTGTGTTTGGCAAGTACTGTTATTTTCAACTCAGTCTGTGATTTCAATATTATTGATCCCCATCGCTTTACTACCTAACTGTTTGCTTTTGAGAAGCCTCTCTGCATACTGAACCTCAGCTCTGTCAACATTTTAGTTGTATGTGTTTTATTTCTTTTTTATTACCTTAAATTCCTAACTCTGTGTCGATCCGACTCACCAGAGCTTCTGTGACGTCAGACGCCACATTCCTCAGCAGCAGCTGCGTGTCTCCTTCAGTTCAGCTTCACAGCACACTGAACACGGAAGTGTCTGAGACATACAATCGCATTCACAGTGTACAAGGTACCTCACTCATTCCCAGCCTGTCTTCTCAACATTTTGTTAACAGACTACTTTACATTTATAACTGATACTTACCTTATTATGTACTGAGATATTGACTTTATTTATCCGGATTGTTCTGTTGGAGTTATTCTCCTCATATTACAGCTTTATTATTTCACTGTTACTTCCTGTGACAGATCCTCTTACATGTATAGTTATCTGGAAAGTTTCTGCTAATACTCATTCCTTCCTTGATGATTTCTTTATACTCCTGAAACTATTTTTGATGGTTGCCCTCTTTCATACATATAATACTTAGTTAGGAATTATATGTAAGGGTTATTCTGTCTTACATTAAATGCACCAAATTCTATCAGAGATTACTTTAGCAGTAGTAATATCAATAGAATAAGTGCAACAACTCATATTTACTAATTTCAGGATGAAATCACACTGACTGTAACTTATGCATCATCTCTTAAGTAAATAAGAGGAACCAGTTAATTACATAATACTAAGCCACAAAAGAAAATATGGATCCAGCAGAAATTCCCCAAGTAGTCTATAACCTAAGTCAAAAGGTAGACAAAATGGGACAGGCTATCCTGGATTTACAAGTTGAGAATCAGGTTCTTAGGGAACTGATTAAGGAGGTGAAAGAACACCAAACCCCCAGTTCTGAACCTCAGATAAGCTTGCCAGATTTGTTTTATGGTGATAGAAAAACCTACAGGCAATTCAAGAACGCATGCTATCTGTTATATAATTTAAAACCCAAAACCTACCCCACTGATAGGGTCAGGGTTTTGTCTGCAATCTCATTCTTAAGATCTGAACCAAGAATATGGGCAGATCATTTGTGTGAAACAAATGACCCATTACTAAATTCTCTGGCAGATTTTTTTCAAGCCATGGATGAGCTCTATAGAGACATTGACATCCAGTTAACAGCGGAACAGAAAATGAGGAACCTAAAACAAGGGAAAAAGTCAGTGGAAGAGTACATCACTGAATTCAAGCTATACGCCTCTGACTCAGCATGGAGCCTGGTCTCCCTCAGAAACCAGTTTAGACTTGGTTTGTCTGACCCTGTTAAGGATGAATTAGCTCGTATTGAGCTCCCAAGTACCCTGGATGCCTTAATGAAGGTCGCTATCCAAATCGACCGTCGGCTCAGAGAACGCAAGGCTGAACGTGGACACTCTGATACCACATATAAGGCCAGTACATCCTCTTTTCCACATCCAAAATCTCCACATTCAGAGCAAGTTACCCCTATGGAAATAGGGGTCATACGAGGACCCCTCTCCCCTGAAGAAAGGATAAGGAGAAGGAATAATCACCTCTGCAAGTATTGTGCAAATCCCAGTCATGTGGTAACAGACTGTCCTATATTACGGAAAAATAAAAAGAGTAAGTTTACCCATGTTAACAATACTCAATGTTCAGATAAACAAATATCTTACTGCAAATTATCTCTCCTTTTACAGTGGGACCTTAGGAGACTGACTACATCCGCCATTGTTGATTCTGGAGCCTTTGGCAATTTCATCGATAATTCTATTGTTCAATTAAATAAAATACCAATTGTGTTAAAACAAAAACCAGTCTCACTTAAAGTTATTGATGGCTCAGTGATATCAAAAGGTCCCATCACACATAACACAATTCCTATACTAGTCACTACCGAGGATGGTCACTCTGAATATATATCATTCGATGTAATACCTTCACCACATTTCCCTATTGTTCTAGGATTTTATTGGTTACAAACACATAACCCTCTTATCGATTGGACTAACTTAACCGCTAACTTCCAATCTTCTTTTTGTGAAAAAACATGTTTTCCACATCACATACTACTACACACTGACTCAGAACAAATACAAATACCAGAACCTTACCAAGATTTCACTGAGGTTTTCAGCAAGGTGGAGGCAGAAACCCTTCCTCCACACCGAGTTTATGATTGCCCTATTGAACTCATTCCTGGTGCAACATTACCTGTTGGTCACTTATATCCTTTGAGTCAACCAGAATTAAATCATTTAAAACAGTACTTACAGGATAATTTAAGGAAAGGTTTCATTAGACCTTCTTCTTCACCAGCTGCTGCCGGAATATTCTTTGTTACCAACAAAGATTCATCTCTTAGGCCTATAATTGATAACCGGGAGCTAAACAAACAGACAGTAAAAAACCGATATCCACTTCCCCTTATTCCGGAATTAATTGAAAGATTAAGTAACGCTACGATTTTTACTAAGTTGGACTTGCGTGGGGCATACAACCTTATACGTATAAGAGAAGGCGACGAATGGCTCACAGCATTCAGAACTAGGTATGGGTTATTTGAGTACCTTGTGATGCCATTCGGCCTTTGTAATGCCCCCGCAACGTTTCAACACTTCATTAATGATATTTTTCGAGATCTACTTGATATATGTTTAGTAGTGTATTTAGATGATATACTTATCTACTCCAACAACTTAACAGAACATATAAAACATGTCCGCTGGGTGTTAGCACGATTAAAAACACACAAATTATATGCCAAACTCGAAAAATGTTCTTTTCATAACACTACTATTTCATTCCTAGGTTATACCATTTCACCTGATGGTATTCAAATGCAAACTGAAAAGGTTGAGTCAGTAAAAAATTGGCCAAAACCTACGGATAAAAAGTCTTTACAAAGGTTTTTAGGCTTTGCCAATTATTACAGAAAATTTATAAAGAATTTCTCTTCGATTGTGAGACCACTGACACAACTTACTGGTACTACTCAACAATTCCATTGGAACGACACTCATTCTAGAGTATTTGCTTTCCTCAAACATGCTTTCACAGAAGCACCAATACTGAAATTTCCGAATGTAGATCTCCAATATATTCTTGAAGTAGATTCATCTGATTTTGCGATTGGTGCAGTTCTTTCCCAACAGAAAACATCTAAAGATCCATTACATCCAATCTCCTATTTTTCTAAAAGTATGACATCAGCAGAAAGAAATTACGCAATTGGAGACAAAGAATTGTTAGCCATCCGCAAATCACTGGAATTTTGGAGACACCTTCTAGAAGGTGCAAAAATGCCCTTCATAATCTACACAGACCACAAAAACCTCCAATACCTGCAAAATAACAAAACTTTGTCAGCCAGACAGGTAAGGTGGAGTTTATACTTCGCAAGATTTGATTTCCAGATTATATACCGCCCAGCAAATAAAAACGGAAAAGCTGATGCTCTTTCTCGACAGCTCACTATACCCATTCCTACTGAAAATCCTACGTCCATTATTCCAAATGAACGCTTCATTGGATTAACTTCAGAATTCCTTGCAGATCTAAAGAAGTCTTCGACCATACCACCAACTGACACCAATGTCTCTTTGGACCAGAAAGAAGGGTTATACTACCATAAAAATATGATTTATGTACCTAAAGATTTGAGACATCACTTACTCCAACAACATCATGATTCCCCACTTGCTGGACATCCAGGTGAATCACGTACAATGGAACTCATAACGAGGACATACTGGTGGCCTCAGATGAGGGAAACTGTATCAAATTACATAAAAACTTGTGTTACCTGCCAAACTTGTAAAACAGAACGAAAATTACCTTATTATCTATTCCAGCATCTGACAGACCTTGGAAACAAATAGGTGTCGATTTCATAGTAGATCTACCACCATCAAAAAATCATACCACTATAATGGTGGTAGTTGACAGTTTCACCAAGATGTCACATTTTATTCCATTCCACAAATTTCCCACGTCAGCAGAAACAGCTACACTTTTCATACAACATGTGATTCGTTTACATGGAGTTCCAACAATTTTGGTATCAGACCGTGGATCTCAGTTCACATCTAAATTCTGGAAAAGTCTCTGCCTATCCCTCAATATTACACATCAATATACAACAGCATTCCATCCACAAGCTAACGGACAAGTCGAGAGAATTAACCAATGGTTAGATGAGTACTTACGCTGTTTTTGTTCATATCAGCAAGACAAATGGATAACATATCTTCCATTTGCGGAATTCTCTTATAACAACTTAACCAATTCTTCCACCAAACTATCTCCATTTTTTGCAAACTATGGATATCATCCAACCATCACTTCTGTTAGTGCAACTCCTTCTAATTCCCCTTTGGTTGACGAATTAAACAATGCACTTCTGGATAATTTCCGTGTTATTAAAGAAAACATTACAAAGGCTCAGAGTAACCAAAAACGATATTATGATTTACGACATAGAGAACCACCCTCTTACCAAATAGGCGACCAGGTTTGGTTGTCTACGAAAAACTTACAGTTACATCTGCCTAGTAGGAAAATGACACAAAAATTTTGCGGACCTTTCACTATAATAAAAGTAATTAATCGCAACGCAGTCACCCTAGACTTAGCACCGTCTATGAAAAAAAACTCCACTTTTCATGTATCCCTCCTCAAGCCCTACATACCCACGAGAGCCTCTAATCTTCAATCTCTCCCAGTTGCTCCCACTTTGGACTCAGATGTGTACGAAGTGAAGGATGTCATCGATTCAAGGTATTCTAAGGGAATTCTGGAGTATCTGATTCGGTGGAAGGGTTATACGGAGGAGGATGATTCATGGGAACCCGCATCCAATCTTAACGCACCCCGTCTGGTATCCCAGTTCCACAGGAGATTTCCGGATCGTCCCAGACTGCAAGCTGAGGATCAGCTTGTTTGAGGGGGGAGTCATGTCAGGGTTTTAGGTGTTTTGCTCCTTAATCACTGTTCATCCAATCACAATCTAGCTACTCCCAAAAAACAGCTGAACACTAAGCACTCCTTGCTTAGTATTTTGTTTTCCTCCTTGGAGTAACACTGAGCTTTACTATTCCATTTGGGATCATCAACCTGGTTGCTTATTCTACAATTGCAGTTCCTATCTGCCTACAGTGTCTTTGATGGAAATTACCAAACAGTTTCTACCTGGCTGCTGCATCTATATCCTGAACTGAGCACTTTGTGTTTGGCAAGTACTGTTATTTTCAACTCAGTCTGTGATTTCAATATTATTGATCCCCATCGCTTTACTACCTAACTGTTTGCTTTTGAGAAGCCTCTCTGCATACTGAACCTCAGCTCTGTCAACATTTTAGTTGTATGTGTTTTATTTCTTTTTTATTACCTTAAATTCCTAACTCTGTGTCGATCCGACTCACCAGAGCTTCTGTGACGTCAGACGCCACATTCCTCAGCAGCAGCTGCGTGTCTCCTTCAGTTCAGCTTCACAGCACACTGAACCCGGAAGTGTCTGAGACATACAATCGCATTCACAGTGTACAAGGTACCTCACTCATTCCCAGCCTGTCTTCTCAACATTTTGTTAACAGACTACTTTACATTTATAACTGATACTTACCTTATTATGTACTGAGATGTTGACTTTATTTATCCGGATTGTTCTGTTGGAGTTATTCTCCTCATATTACAGCTTTATTATTTCACTGTTACTTCCTGTGACAGATCCTCTTACATGTATAGTTATCTGGAAAGTTTCTGCTAATACTCATTCCTTCCTTGATGATTTCTTTATACTCCTGAAACTATTTTTGATGGTTGCCCTCTTTCATACATATAATACTTAGTTAGGAATTATATGTAAGGGTTATTCTGAATTACATTAAATGCACCAAATTCTATCAGAGATTACTTTAGCAGTAGTAATATCAATAGAATAAGTGCAACAACTCATATTTACTAATTTCAGGATGAAATCACACTGACTGTAACTTATGCATCATCTCTTAACTAATTACATAATCCTAGCTAAAGATTGACAAAAAGCCTGGACGTCTGGAACTTCTGCCAGACACTTGTGCAAAAGAATAGACAGAGCAGAAATCTGTCACTTTAAAGAACTAGCTGATAAGCCTTTTTCCAAACCCTCTTGGAGAAAGGACAATATCCTTGGAATCCTAACCTTACTCCATGAGTAACTCTTGGATTCGCACCAATACAGGTATTTACGCCATATCTTATGGTAGATTTTGCTGGTAACAGGCTGTCGTGCCTGTATCAAGGTATCAATAACTGACTCGGAGAAGCCACGCTTTGATAGGATCAAGCGTTCAATCTCCATGCAGTCAGTCTCAGAGAAATTAGATTTGGATGATTGAAAGGACCTTGTATTAGAAGGTCTTGCCTCAAAGGTAGAGTCCATGATGGACAGGACGACATGTCCACTAGGTCTGCATACCAGGTCCTGGTGGCCACGCAGGCGCTATCAGAATCACCGATGCTCTCTCCTGTTTGATCTTGGCAATCAGTCGAGGGAGCAGAGGAAACGGTGGAAACACATAAGCCATGTTGAAGAACCAAGGAGCTGCTAGAGCATCTATCAGCGTCGCTCCCGGGTCCCTGGACCTGGATCCGTAACGAGGAAGTATGGAGTTCTGGCGAGACGCCATGAGATCCAGTTCTGGTTTGCCCCAACGATGGACCAGTTGAACAAACACCTCCGGATGGAGTTCCCACTCCCCCGGATGAAAAGTCTGACGACTTAGAAAGTCCGCCTCCCAGTTCTCCACGCCTGGGATGTGGATCGCTGACAAGTGGCAAGAGTGAAACTCTGCCCAGCGAATTATCTTTGAGACTTCTAACATCGCTAGGGAGCTCCTGGTTCCCCCTTGATGGTTGATGTAAGCCACAGTCGTGATGTTGTCCGACTGAAATCTGATGAACCTCAGTGTTGCTAACTGAGGCCAAGCTAGAAGAGCATTGAATATTGCTCTTAACTCCAGAATATTTATTGGGAGGAGTTTCTCCTCCTGAGTCCACGATCCCTGAGCCTTCAGGGAATTCCAGACTGCGCCCCAGCCTAGAAGGCTGGCATCTGTTGTTACAATCGTCTAATCTGGCCTGCGAAAGGTCATACCCTTGGACAGATGGACCCGAGATAGCCACCAGAGAAGAGAATCTCTGGTCTCTTGATCCAGATTTAGTAGGGGGGACAAATCTGAGTAATCCCCATTCCACTGACTTAGCATGCACAATTGCAGCGGTCTGAGATGCAGGCGCGCAAATGGCACTATGTCCATTGCCGCTACCATTAAGCCGATTACTTCCATGCACTGAGCCACTGACGAGCGTGGAATGGAATGAAGGACACGGCAAGCATTTAAAAGTTTTGATAACCTGGCCTCCGTCAGGTAAATTTTCATTTCTACAGAATCTATCAGAGTCCCTAGGAAGGAGACTCTTGTGAGTGGTGATAGAGAACTCTTTTCCACGTTCACCTTCCACCCATGCGACCTCAGAAATGCCAGAACTATCTCTGTATGAGACTTGGCAATTTGAAAGCTTGACGCCTGTATCAGGATGTTGTCTAGATACGGAGCCACCGCTATGCCTCGCGGTCTTAGAACCGCCAGAAGTGAGCCCAGAACATTTGTAAAGATTCTTGGGGCCGTAGCCAACCTGAAGGGGAGAGCTACAAATTGGTAATGCCTGTCTAGAAAGGCAAACCTTAGCAACCGATGATGATCTTTGTGAATCGGTATGTGAAGGTAGGCATCCTTTAAGTCCACTGTGGTCATGTACTGACCCTCTTGGATCATTGGTAGGATGGTCCGAATAGTTTCCATTTTGAATGATGGAACTCTTAGGAATTTGTTTAAGATCTTTAGGTCCAAAATTGGTCTGAAGGTACCCTCTTTCTTGGGAACCACAAACAGATTTGAATAAAATCCCTGTCCTTGTTCCGTCCGCGGAACTGGGTGGATCACCCCCATTACTAGGAGGTCTTGTACACAGCGTAGGAATGCCTCTTTCTTTATCTGGTTTTCTGATAACCTTGAAAGATGAAATCTCCCTTGAGGAGGAGAAGCCTTGAAGTCCAGAAGATATCCCTGAGATATGATCTCCAACGCCCAGGGATCCTGGACATCTCTTGCCCACGCCTGGGCGAAGAGAGAAAGTCTGCCCCCCACTAGATCCGTTTCCGGACAGGGGGCCATCCCTTCATGCTATCTTAGGGGCAGTAGCAGGTTTTCTGGCCTGCTTGCCCTTGTTCCAGGACTGGTTAGTTTTCCAGGCCTGTCTGAAACGAGCAACGGTTCCTTCCTGTTTTGGGGCGGAGGAAGTTGACGTTGCTCCTGCCTTGAAGTTTCGAAAGGCACGAAAATTAGACTGTTTGGCCTTTGATTTGGCCCTGTCCTGAGGAAGAGTATGACCCTTACCTCCAGTAATGTCAGCGATAATTTCTTTCAAGCCGGGTCCGAATAAGGTTTGCCCCTTGAAAGGAATATTAAGCAGTTTAGATTTAGAAGTCACATCAGCTGACCAGGATTTAAGCCATAACGCTCTGCGCGCCTGGATGGCAAATCCGGAGTTCTTAGCCGTTAGTTTAGTTAAATGTACAATGGCATCAGAAACAAATGCATTAGCTAGCTTAAGTGCTTTAAGCTTGTCCATAATTTCATCCAATGGAGCTGAGTGAATGGCCTCTTCTAGAGACTCAAACCAGAATGCCGCAGCAGCAGTGACAGGCGCAATGCATGCAAGGGGCTGTAAGATAAAACCTTGTTGAACAAACATTTTCTTAAGGTAACCTTCCAATTTTTTATCCATTGGATCCGAAAAAGCACAACTATCCTCCACCGGGATAGTGGTACGCTTAGCTAAAGTAGAAACTGCTCCCTCCACCTTAGGGACCGTCTGCCATATGTCCCGTGTAGTGGCATCTATTGGAAACATTTTCCTAAATATAGGAGGTGGGGAAAAGGGCACACCAGGTCTATCCCACTCCTTGCTAATAATTTTTGTAAGCCTTTTAGGTATAGGAAAAACGTCAGTACACACCGGTACTGCATAGTATCTATCCAGCCTACATAATTTCTCTGGAATTGCAACTGTGTTACAGTCATTCAGAGCCGCTAAAACCTCCCCTAGCAATACACGGAGGTTCTCAAGCTTAAATTTAAAATTAGAGATCTCTGAATCCGGTTTCCCTGGATCAGATCCGTCACCTACAGAATGAAGCTCTCCGTCCTCATGTTCTGCAAACTGTGACGCAGTATCGGACATGGCTCTTATAGCACCAGCGCGCTCTATTCTTACCCCAGAGCAATCACGTTTGCCTCTTAATTCTGGCAATTTAGATAATACTTCTGTCAGGGTATTATTCATAATAGTAGCCATGTCTTGTAAAGTGATTTGTATGGGCGTCCCTGATGCACTTGGCGCCACAATATCACGCGCCTCCTGAGCAAGAGGCGAAGGTACTGACACGTGAGGAGAGTTAGTCGGCATAACTTCCCCCTCGTTGTCTGGTGATAATTCCTTTATAGATAAAGACTGACCTTTATTATTTAAAGTGAAATCAATACATTTAGTACACATATTTCTATGGGGCTCCACACTGGCCTTCAAACATAGTGAACAAACAGATTCATTTGTGTCAGACATGTTTAAACAGACTAGCAATAAAACTAGCAGACTTGGAAAACACTGTAAATAATTTTACAAGCAATAAAGAAAAACGCTTCTGTGCCTTTAAGAAGCACAAAAAAACTGTCACAGTTGATATAACAATGAACCAAATCAGTTATAGCAATCAAATTTTCACAGTAAATGTATTAAGATAGCAGAGCATTGCACCCACTTGCAAATGGATGATTAACCCTTTAATACCCAAAACGGATAAGTAATAAAGAAAAAAACGTTTTTTAACACAGTCAAAACCACTGTCACAGGTCTGCTGTGACTGATTACCTCCCTCAAAATGACTTTTGAAGTCCCCTAAGCTCTCTGGAGACGACCTGGGTCATGCAGGAAGAAGCAGGAAGACTGAGCCTGAATTTTTACTGCGTCAAAAAAGCGCTAAAATAGGCCCCTCCTACTCAATATTACAACATTGGGAGTTTCAGTTAACTGTTTCTATGCAGAAATACCGGTCAGCCAAGTGGAAAAAATTTATGCCCCAATAAGTTTTATCACCAATGTACCTCACAAAACGATTAAACATGCCAGCAAAACGTTTTAAACATCCTTTTTTAAGGAGTATGTATCTCTATTGATAAGCCTGATACCAGTCCTACTGCATTTAAGGCTTATAACATCACTTCAGTATTAATAGCATTTTCTCAGTCAAATTCCATTCCTTAGAAAATTACTTTACTGTATATATTTTAATCAGCCTGATACCAGTCGCTTTCACTGTATTAAAGGCTTTACTTACATTACATCGGTATCAGCAGTATTTTCTTAGTCAATTCCATTCCTTAGAAAAATAATTTACTGCACATACCTTATTTGCAGGAGACCCCGCACGCTATTCCCTTTCTGAAAGTTACCCCACTCCTCAGAATGTGCGAGAACAGCCAGTGGATCTTAGTTACTTCTGCTAAGATCATAGAAAACCGCAGGCAGATTCTTCTTCCAAATACTGCCTGAGAACAAACAGCACACTCCGGTGCCATTTAAAATAACAAACTTTTGATTGAAGAAATAAACTAAGTATAAAACACCACAGTCCTCTCACAACGTCCTATCTAGTTGAGGGTTGCAAGAGAATGACTGGGTATGACATGTGAGGGGAGGAGCTATATAGCAGCTCTGCTTGGGTGATCCTCTTGCAACTTCCTGTTGGGAAGGGAATATATCCCATAAGTAATGGATGACCCGTGGACTGAATACACTTAACAAGAGAAAAAGTTACCTAAAAACGTTATGAAAAATAAACTAGCAACCCCCTGCACCTCGCCAAAGCTCTGCTGTGGCGCCTACCTGCCCTCAGGGGTCTGATAACTCACACTATCACTTCGTTAGGCTAAAACTTCAGCTTATACCCACCGGAGCTGGAGCTTGCTGCTTTCATCTGAAATTCAACTGCGCATCTGAGGCGCGAAATTAGGCCCCGCCCATCCTATACGATGTCTCTCTGCCTTGTAAAAACCGCTGTAAAGTGGTCTAGAAACTAGCCATGTGGGTTTTTCATATTCCCAAATCACTACTATAAGCCATGTGAAACCCTCCAGTGCCATCAAACATGAAGATGTTTGCATTTAGCCCATAGTATACAGGTCCCAGTAATATCATCACATGTAGGATTACTGCTTACCCCTTCCCTCATGGGAACAATGTTAGCCAGTTGTGAAATACCACAGTTTCTCCAGAAAAAAATGACTGAACATACCTCAATGCTTGTAGCATGAAGAAAAACGTTCCCCACACTGAAGCATCTCAAGTACTCCTCAGCCATTCTGTGGGAACTTCTCTGGATCTTAGTGACAACTGCTAAGATCATTAGCCTCCAGACAGGAATCTTCATCCATATGCTGCCTGAGGAAAAATAGCACTCACCGGTACCATTTAAATAAAAAAGTCTTTCACTTTACCTCTTCCTATTACTAGTATAGGCAAAGAGAATGACTGGGGGTAGAGAGAAGGGAGGAGCTATATATACAGCTCTGCTGTGGTGCTCTTTGCCACTTCCTGTTAGCAGGAGGATAATATCCCACAAGTAAGGATGAATCCGTGGACTCGTCATATCTAGTAGAAGAAATGAGAAAGAAAGAATCTTCCCATGGGTGGTCTTAGTCGGAAACCTATTCAATAGCCTTGAGTACACAATATTCTGAATACACTAATTCTGAACAGAATCTGTCCAAATGTCCTGAAATAATTTCAAGCTGCACACCACCAGCTGAACTGGATTGAGGGCCGCACCTTCATGCAGTCTTGGGGGCTGGATTTGATTTTTTATAAGGCTTGGTTTTATTCCAATTTGAAGATGGTCTCCAATTAGAACCAGAGGCATTAGGAGGAGGAGTGTTTTTTTGTTCTCTATTCTTACGAAAGAAACTAAAACAATTAGGGTCCTTAAATTTACCCTTAGACTTTATCTTGGGTCAGAAAAACTCCCTTCCCCCCAGTGATAGTGGAAAAAATAAAATCCAATTGAGAACCAAATAAATTATTACCCTGGAAAGATAGAGATAGTAATCTAGATTTAGACACCATGTCAGCATTCCATGATTTAAGCCATAAAGCTCTTCTAGCAAAAAAAGCTAAAATAGCTAAAGGCATAGTTTTAACATCAATCTTAATGACATCAAATATAGCATCACAAATGAAATGATTAGCATGTTGAAGCAAAAGAACAATGCTAGACAAATCAGGATCTACTACCTGTTGTGCTAAGCTGTCCAACCAAAAAGTTGAAGCAGCAGCCACATCAGCCATAGAAATGTCAGGTCTAAGAATATAGCCAGAATGTAAATAAGCTTTTCTGAGATAAAATTCAATCTTCCTGTCTAAAAGATCCTTAAAAGAAGTACTATCTTCTATAGGAATAGTAGTAGGTTTGGCAAGAGTGGAAATAGCCCAACAACTTTAGGGACTTCTTCCCAAAACTCTAAATTAGCCACAGGTAAAGGATATTACTTCTGAAACCTAGAAGGATTAAAAGAAGTACCAGGTTTAGACCATTCTTTACTAATCATATCAGAGATAGCATTTGGAATAGGAAAAACTTTAGAAGTAGCCTCAGGAGGTTTAAAAACAGAATATAAACGTTTACTGGCTTTGTTATCAAGAGGACTAGACTCTTCAATACCCAAAGAAAACAAAACTTCCTTCAACAAAGAACAAATATATTCAATCTTAAAAAGATAAGAATATTTGACAATTTTAGCGCCTGGCGCAGGATCCTCTGAACCAGAGAGATCCTCATAAGCAGAGGATACTTCAGTATGTTGTCGGTCAATACAAATTTCATCAGATTTATGAGAAGTTTTAAAAGACCATTTACGTTTATTAGAAGGCATAATAGCAGAGATAGCCTTCTCTATAGCTGCAGCAATATAATTCTTCACATCTGCAGGAATATCATGTACATTAGACGTTGATGAAACAACAGAAAATGTATTTCTACTAATAGAAAGATTATCAGCATGCAATAGCTTGTCATCACAAATGCCACATAATTGAGATAAAGAAATAACATCAGCTTGCAACAAACACACTTAGCTTTGGTAGAACTGTGTTCAGGCAGCATGGTTCCTATAGTAACATCAGAGGCAGGATCAGTCTGAGACATCTTGCAAAATGTAAAAGAAAAAATAACATTTAAACAAAATATCCAATTTCCTCATATAGTTTCAGGAATGGGAAAAAATGCTTATGCTAAAATAATATGCAAAAAAGCAAGCATCATAGCGCTCTATAATATAAAGAGAGCAAGAAGCATTAAAGGAAGAAGGGTAATATAACAAAAATATTGGTGCCAAGTAAGATACAAAAGGAAATTAAATGAACACTAGGAAATGACGCAACTCGCGAAATAACAAGCGCAACTTCGCACCAAAAAACGAAAGTCAACAAAGACGCAGAAAATGACGATACTTGTGCCCCTATAAGCGCAACTTCGCACAAAAAATGTGCGCAACAAGAATGACACAATAAAAAAACAGCATTTTACGTCCTTGCGAGCCTAGTCTGCCCACAAAAATTTTGGAAAACAAAGTTACATTTGAAAGAACTGGAACTCCAGGTACGAAAAAAATTATTTAAATAAACTTCCCAAAAACATAATTCCCATACTGAAACTGTTAGACTGCAAAAAGTAAATATACATAGACCTGACTCATGGCAAATATAAGCAAACACATTTATTTAAAACTTTACAATATAATATAAAGTGCGAAACATAGCTGAGAGTGTCTTAAAAAATGATACATACTTACCAGAAGACACCCATCCACATATAGCAGACAGCCAAACCAGTACTGAAAAATATCAGCAGAGGTAATGGTGTAGAAGTATAATGTCGATCTGAAAAGGGAGGCAGGGTATGAATCCCTGCGACCTATTATAGAGACCCTTTGAATAGATTTCCCACAGGTGAAACCATGAAATCAACAGGCAATACTCCCTTCACATCCCTCTGACAAACACTGTACTCTGAGAGGAATTGGGCTTCAAAATGCTTAGAAGCGCCTATCATAGAAGAAATCAAGCACATCTTGCTTCACCACCTCCATAGGAGGCAACATTTGTAAAACTAAGGTATTAGTGTGGTGGGAGGTGTATTTATAGGCATTTTGAGGTTTGGGAAACTTTACCCCCTCCTGGTAGGAATGTATATCCCATACATCACTAGCTCATGGACTCTTGCCACTTACATGAAAGAAATTGGTATAACAGCAATTGTGAACCCTAAAGCAGGGGTATGTGGGTCCCAAAGCACAAAACAAGACCTGTTTAGGGGGTCTTACCACCTCTGGATAGACCAAGCCGCGTTGCAACTGCTCTCAAACAGGACTGTTGTACAGTGGATCTGAAACATAAATGGTGCAAAAGCACTGTTCGCAGAGGGAAAGAGCAACCCGCAACTATGCAGCCAATATCAAGTTAAGCCAGCTGTCTCTTGTAATGAAGTCCCCCACCCAAGGTGAGTGTCCGCAAAAGTGGAGTCTGAAACCGGAGGTCCGGTAACAACATCCTGTGCGATAATATAACCAACAACCAGTAATTTGCATAGGTATTGTAAGGTCCCAATAGGACGAAATGCTTGTCAGAGTCCTGCATCTCAGCACGCCTAAAGCAAAGCCCTCTCAGCCAATATCGGAATAAGGCTGGGGTCCGTTACCAGATCTAGCAGCATGACAGTGCCTAACACAAGGGGCGAAAGTGTACATAGAACACTATTGATACGCAGGGTCTAAGACTGATAACACCTCTTTATTATGCAAGTTGCCATGATAAGTCTGTAATTTAGTGTAAAACACACCGCATTATCAGACAGGGGATTTGGTTGAACAGTAAGAGGCATGGGAAGCCCAGCGTTATTCAGTGTTATATAAACCAACACTGCATAGAGATTTAGATGATTATATTATTCCCAGCTTTAAACAAGCTAATCCATGATAAACTTCATTCTTTTTTTAAAGAGCACCTCTCTCTGCCTACCTCCATGATACAAGGCAAAGAACTACTGGAGGGTAGGGGAAGTGGAACGGATATTTATAGTTTTTTTGGGGGGTGTCTCTGCCTCCTCCTTTGTGGCCAGGTAGAGTAATTCCCATAGGTTAAGATTTTTTTGTGGACTGTCACTGCCAATAGAATTTTAACTTTGCAAAAGTTCACAGTGCATACATATAGGAGTCAGACATTTGCTCATGGTTATAATGATACAAGCTTAGATTTGTGCACAGTTCTGCATTTCCTATCAATATACAGTATGCATCCATACATATAAAGTATGGGTGTCTGATTTGCTGCATTTCTTTTAAAAGAAGCATGAAAACGTGTATGGCTGAACCTTTATAGACTTGTACTGCTGCAAAACAAGTACGCACTCACACACCAGACCTTTATGAACATGGCTGTAGAAAGATAGAATTGGCAACAAGGATATATTCCATGTGCTGCATAAGGCAGAGCCACAGAGTAGAAAAAACAAGATTGCATATCCTGATCAATTTACTTGTTATGCAAACTATAGAAAAACATAATTTATGTAAGAACTTAACTGATAAATTAATTTCTTTCATATTGGCAAGAGTCCATGAGCTAGTGACGCATGGTATATACAATCCGACCAGGAGGGGCAAAGTTTCCCAAACCTCAAAATGCCTATAAATACACCCCTCACCACACTTACAATTCAGTTTCACGAATAGCCAAGTAGTGGGGTGATAACTGGAAATATAATTGTGCTTTTATACAAAAAATCATAACCACCAGAAAAAGGGTGGGTCTCATGGACTCTTGCCAATATAAAAGAAATTAATGTATCAGGCAAGTTCTTACATAAGTTATATTTTCTTTCATGCAATTGGCAAGAGTCCATGAGCTAGTGACGTATGGGATAGAAATACCCACAAAAGAGTCACTAGAGAGGGAGGGAATAAAATAAAAACATCCACTTTACGCTGAAAAAATTAAATCCACAAAAAAAATAAGTTTTTCTCATAAATTTAAAGAAAAAAACTTAAAACATAAGCAGAAGAATCTAACTGAAACAGCTGCCTGAAGAACTTTTCTACCAAAAACTGCTTCAGAAGAAGCAAATACATCAAAATGGTAACATTTTGTAAATGTATGCAAAGAAGACCAAGTTGCTGCTTTGCAAATCTGATCAACTGAAGCTTCATTCTTAAAAGCCCAAGAAGTGGAGACTGATCTAGTAAAATGAGCTGTGATCCTCTGAGGCGGGGACTGTCCTGCCTCCAAATAAGCTTTATGAATCAAAAGCTTTAACCAAGATGCCAAAGAAATGGCAGAAGCTTTCTCACCTTTTCTAGAACCAGAGAATACAACGGATAGACTAGAAGTCTTCCTGAAATCTTTAGTAGCTTCAACATGATATTTCAAAGCTCTTACAACATCCAAAGAATGTAAAGATCTTTCAAGAGTATTCTTGGGATTAGGACACAAGGAAGGAACAACAATTTCCCTACTAATGTTGTTGGAATTCACAACCTTACGAAGAAATTTAAACAAAGTCCGCAAAACAGCATTATCCTGATGAAAAGGAGACTCACAAGAGAGAGCAGACAATCCGGAAACTCTTCTAGCTGAAGAGATAGCCAAAAGAAACAACACTTTCCAAGAAAGTAGTTTAATATCCAAAGAATGCATAGGCTCAAAACCAAGAGCCTGCAAAGTTTTCAAAACCAAATTAAAACTTCAAAGAGGAGAGATTGATTCAATAACAGGCTTGATACGAACCAAAGCCTGAACATAACAGTGAAAATCAGGAACCTTAGCAATCTTTCTATGAAATAAAACAGAAAGAGCAGAGATTTGTCCCTTCAAAGTACTTGCAGACAAACCTTTATCCAAACCGTCCGGAAGAAACTGTAAAATTCTAGAAATTCTAAAAGAATGCCAGGAGAATTTATGAGAAGAATACCATGAAATATAGGTCTTCCAAACTTGAAAATAAATCTTCCTTGAAACAGACTTACGAGCCTGTAGCATAGTATTAATCACTGAGTCAGAGAAACCTCTATGACTATGCACTAAGCGTTCAATTTCCATACCTTCAAATTTAACGATATGAGATCCTGATGGAAAAATGGCCCTTGAGACAGAGTGTCTGGTCTTAACGGAAGTGGCCAAGGTTGACAACTGGACACCCGGACAAGATCCGCATACCAAAAACTGTGAGGCCACGTTGGCGCTATCAGAAACACATACGATTGTTCCATAATGATCTTGGAGATCACTCTTGGAAGAAGAACAAGAGGCGGCAAGATATAAGCAGGTTGGTAAAGCTAAGGAACTGCTAAAGAATCCACCATCTCCGCCTGAAAATCCCTGAACCTGGATAAGTACCTGGGAAGGTTCTTGTTTAGATGAGAAGCCATCAGATCTATTTCTGGAAGACCCCACATCTGTACAATCTGACAAAATACATCTGGATGTAGAGACCACTCCTCCGGATGTAACGTCTGACGGCTGAGATAATCCGCTTCCCAATTGTCTACACCTGGCATATGCACCGCAGAAATTAGACAAGAGCTGGATTCGGCCCAAGAAAGTATCCGATATACTTCTTTCATAGCTAGGGGACTGTGAGTCCCACCCTGATGATTGACATATGCCACAGTTGTGATATTGTCGGTCTGAAAACAAATGAATGGTTCTCTCTTCAACAGAGGCCAAACCTGAAGGGCCCTGAAAATAGCATGGAGTTCTAAAATATTGATTGGTAACCTCGCCTCTTGAGGTTTCCAAAACCCCTTGTGCTGTCATAGATCCCCAGACGGCTCCCCAACCTGAAAGACTTGCTACTGTTGTGAGCACAGTCCAGGTAGGATGAACAAAAGAAGCCGCTTGAGCTATTCATAGTAACATAGTAGATAAGGTTGAAAGACCGAAGTCCATCGAGTTCAACCTATACAAATCTAAAATACTTACAAAAAGCTCCAGTTAAGCTTAAATAACCCACTAAAAGGTGACCCATTTAATAATAATAATCATATCCATGAATTTTGTTTATATACAGAAATGTATACAGACTATTTTTAAATGTATCTAGGGTATTGGCATTCACTACCTCCTTTGGTAATGATTTACACAATTTTATTGCTCTTACAGTGAAAAAATGTTAAATCTCCTTTCCTCCAACCTTAAATTGTGACCACTTGTCACAAACAATTTTCTAGGAATAAACAGAGCTTCTGCCATCTCTGCATATGGTCCTTGAATATATATATATAAATATATATATATATATATATATATATATATATATATATATATAAATAAATAAATAAATATATATATATATATTTATACGATGATGGTTTAACCACCAAGTCAGAGAGAGTTGAATGTTGGGATTTAAGTATATCCAATTGTGATATCCGAGTGTAATTCCAGCACCATTGATTCAGCATACAAAGCTGTAGAGTTCTCATATGAAAACGAGCAAAGGGGATCGCGTCCGATGCTGCAGTCATGAGACCTAAAATTTCCATGCACATAACCACTGAAGGGAATGACTGAGACTCAAGGTTTCGACAAGCTGAAACCAATTTCATTTGTCTCTTGTCTGTAAAAAAACAGAGTCATGGACATTGAATCTATCTGGAAACCTAAAAAGGTGACCCATGTCTGGAGGATCAATTTACCAAAGAGTTTGATTCCTCAACCATGTCTTTGAAGAAACAACACTAGTTGATTCGTGTAAGATTCGGCTAAATGTAAAGACTGAGCTAGTACCAAGATATCAAAATAAGGAAACACCCCAATACCCTGTTCTCTGCTTACAGATAGAAGGGCATGAGAACCTTCGAGAAGATCCTTGGAGCTGTTGCTAGGCCAAATGGAAGAGCGACAAATTGGTAATGCTTGTCTAGAAAAGAGAATCTCAGAAACAGATAGTGGTCTGGATGAATCGGATTGTGAAGATATGCATCCTATAAGCCTATCGTGGACATATAATGACCATGCTGAACAAAAGGCAAAATAGTCCTCAAAGTCACCATCTTGAAAGTTGGGACTCTTACAAAACGATTCAAAAACTTCAGATCTAGAACTGGCCTGAATGAATTTTCTTTCTTTGGGACAATGAATAGATTCGAATAAAACCCCAGACCCTGTTCCTGAAACGGAACTGGAATATTACCACTGAAAGCTCTAGATCTGAAACACACTTCAGAAAAGCCACAGAGGTCTTTTTCTGAATCCTATTCGATACCCTTAGGAGACAATACTCTGAATCCACTGACTTTGAACAGAATCTGTCCAAATGTCTTGGAATAATTTCAATCTGCCCCACCAGCTGAACTGGATCAAGGGCCGCACCTTCATGCAGATGTGGGGGCTGGCTTTGGTTTCTTAAAAGGCTTGGATTTATTCCCACTTGAAGAAGGTTTCCAATTGGAACCAGAGTCTTTAGGGGAAGGATTGGTTTTCTGTTCCTTATTCTGTCGAAAAGAATGAAAACGGTTAGAAGATTTCGATTTACCCTTAGATCTTTTATCCTGAGGCAAAAAAACTCCCTTCCCCCCAGTAATAGTTGAAATAATTGTATCCAACTGAGAACCAAATAAATTGTTACCATGGAAAGAAAGAGATAGTAATCTAGATTTAGATAACATGTCAGTATTCCACGATTTGAGCCATAAAGCTCTTCTAGCTAAAATAGCTAAACACATAGATTTAACATCAAGTTTGATATAAAAAATAGCATCACAGATAAAATGATTAGCATGTTGAAACGAACAATGCTAGACAAATCAGGATCCGTTTCCTGTTGCGCTAAGCTATCCAACCAAAAAGTTGATGCAGCCGCAACATCAGCCATAGAAATGGCAGGCCTGAGAATATAGCCAGAATGTAAATAAGCTTTCCTTAGATAAGATTCAAGTTTCCTATTTAAAGGAATTTTAAAAGAAGTACTGTCTTCCATAGGAAAAGTAGTACATTTGGCAAGAGTAGAAAACAGAATTTATGTTTACCTGATAAATTTCTTTCTCCTACGGTGTATCCGGTCCACGGCTTCATCCTTACTTGTGGGATATTCTCAATCTCTACAGGAAGTGGCAAAGAGAGCACACAGCAGAGCTGTCCATATAGCTCCCCTCAGGCTCCGCCCCCCCCAGTCATTCAACCGACGGTTAGGAGAAAAAAGAGAACCATAGGGTGCAGTGGTGACTGTAGTTTACAAAAAATAAATTTAAACCTGACCAAAATGCCAGGGCGGGCCGTGGACCGGATACACCGTAGGAGAAAGAAATTTATCAGGTAAACATAAATTCTGTTTTCTCCTACATTGGTGTATCCGGTCCACGGCTTCATCCTTACTTGTGGGAACCAATACCAAAGCTTTAGGACACGGATGAAGGGAGAGAACAAGTCAGGTAACCTAAACGGAAGGCACCACTGCTTGCAAAACCTTTCTCCCAAAAATAGCCTCCGAAGAAGCAAAAGTATCGAATTTGTAAAATTTGGCAAACGTATGCAGTGAAGACCAAGTCGCTGCCTTACAAATCTGTTCAACAGAAGCCTCATTCTTGAAAGCCCATGTGGAAGCCACAGCTCTAGTAGAGTGAGCTGTAATTCGTTCAGGAAGCTGCCTTCCAGCAGTCTCATAAGCCAACCGGATGATGCTTTTCAGCCAGAAAGACAGAGAGGTCGCAGTCGCCTTTTGACCTCTCCTCTTGCCAGAATAGACGAGAAACAAGGACGAAGTTTGTCTGAAGTCTTTAGTTGCTTTTAGATAAAACTTTTAAGCACAAACCACATCAAGATTGTGTAACAGACGTTCCTTGTTAGAAACTGGATTAGGACACAGAGAAGGAACAACTATTTCCTGGTTGATATTCTTATTGGAAACCACTTTTGGAAGAAAACCAGGTTTGGTACGTAAAACGACCTTATCTGTATGAAACACCAGATAGGGTGAATTACACTGCAAAGCAGACAATTCAGAAACTCTTCTAGCAGAAGAAATAGCTAATAAAAACAAAACTTTCCAAGATAGTAACTTAATATCTATGGAATGTAGAGGTTCAAACGGAACCCCTTGAAGAACTGAAATAACTAAATTTAGACTCCATGGAGGAGCCACAGGTCTGTAGACAGGCTTGATTCTGACTAAAGCCTGTACAAACACCTGAATATCTGGCATGGCCGATAGACGCTTGTGTAACAAAACAGACAGAGCAGATATCTGTCCCTTTAAGGAACTAGCTGACAAACCTTTCTCCAATCCTTCTTGGAGAAAAGATAGTATCCTTGGAATCCTAATCTTACTCCAAGAGTAACCCTTGGATTCGCACCAGCAAAGATATTTCCGCCATATCTTATGGTAAACTTTCCTGGTGACAGGCTTTCTAGTCTGGATCAGAGTATCTATAACTGATTCCGAAAACCCACGCTTAGCTAGAATCAAGCGTTCAATCTCCAAGCAGTCAGTTGCAGAGAAACTAGGTTTGGATGTTCGAATGGACCTTGAATTAGAAGGTCCTGCCTCAAAGGCAGCTTCCATGGTGGAACCGATGACATATTCACCAGGTCTGCATACCAAGTCCTGCGTGGCCACGCAGGAGCTATCAGAATTACCGAAGCCTTCTCCTGTTTGATCCTGGCTACTAGCCGGGGGAGAAGGGGAAACGGTGGAAAGACATAAGCTAGATTGAACGACCAAGGCGCTACTAAGGCATCTACCAATGTCGCCTTGGGATCCCTGGACCTAGACCCGTAACGTGGAACTTTGGAGTTCTGACGTGACGCCATCAGTTCCTACTCCCCCAGATGGAAAGTCTGACGACTCAGATAATCCGCTTCCCAGTTGTCCACTCCTGGGATGTTATTTGCTGATAGATGGCAGGAATGATCCTCTGCCCATTTGATGAACTTGGATACCTCCCTCATCGCCAGGGAACTCTTTGTTCCCCCCTGATGATTGATGTACGCTACAGTCGTCATGTTGTCCGACTGAAATCTTATGAATTTGGCCTCCGCTAGTTGAGGCCATGCCTGGAGCGCATTGAATATTGCTCTCAATTCCAAAATGTTTATCGGCAGAAGAGATTCTTCCCGAGACCATAGACCCTGAGCCTTCAGGGACTCCCAGACCGCGCCCCAGCCTAAGAGGCTGGCGTCGGTCGTGACAATGATCCACTCCGGTCTTCGGAAACTCATTCCCTGAGACAGGTGATCCTGAGACAACCACCAGAGGAGTGAGTCTCTGGTTTGCTGGTCCATCTGAATCTGGGGAGACAAATCTGCATAATCCCCATTCCATTGTTTGAGCATGCACAGTTGCAATGGTCTTAAATGAATTCGAGCAAAGGGAACCACGTCCATTGCCGCAACCATTAGTCCTATTACCTCCATGCACTGAGCTATGGAGGGTTGAGGAATGGATTGAAGAACTCGACAAGTGTTCAAAAGTTTTAATTTCCTGACCTCTGTCAGAAAGATTTTCATTTCTATTATTGTTCCCAGGAAGGGAACCCTTGTGAATGGGGACAGAGAACTTTTTTCTATGTTCACCTTCCACCCGTGAGACCTTAGAAAGGCTAGAACAATGTCCGTATGAGCCCTTGCTTTGTGAAAGGACGACGTCTGTATTAAAATGTCGTCTAGGTAAGGTGCTACTGCAATGCCCCTTGGCCTTAGCACCGCTAGAAGGGACCCTAGCACCTTTGTGAAAATTCTGGGAGCAGTGGCCAATCCGAAGGGAAGAGCCACGAACTGGTAATGCTTGTCCAGAAAGGCGAACCTCAGAAACTGATGGTGATCTTTGTGGATAGGAATATGCAGGTACGCATCCTTTAAGTCCACGGTAGTCATATATTGACCCTCCTGGATCATTGGTAAAATTGTCCGAATGGTTTCCATTTTGAATGATGGAACTCTGAGGAATTTGTTTAGGATCTTTAAGTCCAGAATTGGCCTGAAAGTTCCTTCCTTTTTGGGAACTACAAACAGGTTTGAGTAAAATCCCAGTCCTTGTTCTGCTGTTGGAACTGGGTGTATCACTCCCATTTTTAAAAGGTCTTCTACGCAATGTAAGAATGCCTGTCTCTTTATCTGGTCTAAAGATAAGCGAGACATGTGGAACCTTCCCCTTGGAGGAAGGTCCTTGAATTCTAGAAGATACCCCTGAGAGACAATTTCTAGTGCCCAGGGGTCCGGAACATCTCTTGCCCAGGCCTGAGCAAAGAGAGAAAGTCTGCCCCCTACTAGATCCAATCCCGGATCGGGGGCTACCCCTTCATGCTGTCTTGGTAGCAGCAGCAGGCTTTTTGGCCTGTTTACCCTTGTTCCAGCCTTGCATTGGTTTCCATGCTGGTTTGGGCTGGGGTGTGTTACCCTCTTGCCTAGTGGCTGTAGAGGTAGAAGCCGGTCCGTTCCTGAAATTGCGAAAGGAACGCAAATTAGACTTACTTTTAGCTTTGAAAGGTCTATCCTGTGGAAGGGCATGGCCCTTTCCCCCAGTGATATCTGAAATAATTTCTTTCAACTCTGGCCCGAATAGGGTCTTACCCTTGAAAGGAATATTAAGCAATTTTGTTTTGGACGACACATCCGCCGACCACGATTTTAGCCAAAGCGCTCTACGCGCCACTATTGCGAAACCAGAATTTTTCGCCGCTAATTTAGCTAACTGAAAAGCGGCATCTGTAATGAAAGAATTAGCCAACTTCAGGGCGTGAATTCTATCCATGACTTCATCATAAGAAGTCTCCTTCTGGAGCGAGTTTTCTAATTCCTCAAACCAAAAAGCAGCTGCAGTGGTTACAGGAATAATGCAAGAAATTGGTTGAAGAAGAAAACCTTGTTGAACAAAAATTTTCTTAAGTAAACCTTCTAATTTTTTATCCATAGGATCTTTGAAAGCGCAACTGTCTTCTATTGGTATAGTTGTGCCCTTAGCTAGCATTGAAACTGCCCCCTCTACCTTAGGGACCGTCTGCCACGCGTCCCTTCTGGGGTCAACAATGGGGAACATTTTCTTAAATATAGGAGGGGGAACAAAAGGTACACCTGGCTTCTCCCACTCCTTATTCACTATATCCGCCACCCTCTTAGGTATCGGAAACGCATCAGTGTGTACTGGGACCTCTAAGAATTTATCCATTTTACACAATTTTTCTGGGACCACCAAGGGGTCACAATCATCAAGAGTAGCTAGGACCTCCTTAAGTAGAGCGCGGAGGTGTTCTAGCTTAAATTTAAAAGCTATGGTATCAGGCTCTGCCTGCTGAGAAACTTTTCCTGTGTCAGAAATTTCTCCCTCAGACAGGCCCTCCCTCACCGCCAAGTCAGATTGATGTGAGGGCACTACAGATAAATTATCCTCTGCGTCTGCTTGCTCATTTTCGGTATTTAAAACTGAGCAATCCTAGGAAAAGCTGGCAGTTTGGATAAAAATGCTGCGAGAGAATTATCCATTACTGCTGCTAACTGTTGCATAGTAATAGCAATTGGCGCGCTAGATGTACTGGGCATCGCTTGCGCGGGCATAGCTGGTGTTGACACAGAAGGAGAGGATAGTGAGCTATCCTCACTACCTTCAGCTAAAGAATCATCTTGGGCTATATCTTTAAGCGTGATTGTACGGTCCTTAAGTTGTTTTTTTAAAACGCGGCTAATCACCCGTAAGGGTCTCAAGGCGCTGCTCATTTTATCGACCTCGGAAGGATGAAAGGCTGAGTGGACCTCGCCGGGGATCGAACCTGCAACCTTTGGGCTGCTACAGAGCTCAGCCACAGTGCCTTAGCATGCTGAGCTTACTGTCCGGCTGAAAAAACACCTTATTTATAGTGAAAAACATGCTAAAAAGCAATCGATTTAGCCCACAATAGTGTCAACCAGCATAGAGCCCTTAATATAAGCCATAATTTTATACAGAGTCTAAGAAAAATGGCTTACCTATCCCAGAGGGGATTGCTGACAGTCTTCTAGCATTACTAGGTCTTGTTAGAAAAATGACTGATCATACCTGAAGCAGTTAAGCCTGCAAACTGTTCCCCCCAACTGAAGTTCTCTGGTTTCAACAGTCCTGCGTGGGAACAGCAATGGATTTTAGTTACTGGTGCTAAAATCATATTCCTCTCGGCAGAAATCTTCATCACTTTCTGCTGCAGAGTAAATAGTACAAGCCGGCACTATTTTAAAATAACAAACTCTTGATAGAAGAATAAAAAACTACAACTAAACACCACATACTCTTTACCACCCCCGTGGAGATGCTACTAGTTAGAGCGGCAAAGAGAATGACTGGGGGGGCGGAGCCTGAGGGGAGCTATATGGACAGCTCTGCTGTGTTCTCTCTTTGCCACTTCCTGTAGGGATTGAGAATATCCCACAAGTAAGGATGAAGCCGTGGACCGGATACACCAATGTAGGAGAAATAGCCCCATCAACTTTGGGGACTTTTTCCCAAAACTCTAATCTAGCCACTGGCAAAGGGTACAACCTTTTAAAACTAGAAGAAGGAATGAAAGAAGTACCCGGCTTAATCCATTCCTTAGCAACCCCATCAGAAATAGCATCAGGAACTGGAAAAACTTCAGGAGTAACCACAGGAAGTTTATAAACAGAATTTAAATGTTTACTAGTTTTGATATCAAGAGGACTAGACTCTTCAATATCCAAAGTAACCAACACTTCTTTTAACAAGAAACGAATATACTCAATCTTGAAAATATAAGTAGATTTGTCAGTATCAATGTCTGAGGTAGGATCTTCTGAATCAGAGAGATCCTCATCAGAGGAGGATATTTCAGTATGTTGTCGGGCATTAGAAATTTCATCAATTTTATTTTATGAGAAGTTTTAAAAGACCTTTTAGATTTATTAGAAGGTGGAATAGCAGACAAAGCCTTTTGTATCGCATCAGCAATATAATTTTTCCTATCAACAGGGATATCATGTACATTAGATCTTGAAGGAACAGCAGAAACTGTACTAGTACTGATGGAAATGTTTTCTGCGAGCAAAAGCTTATGACAACTGTTGCATACTACAGCTGGAGATATAATCTCAGCTAACTTACAACAGATACACTTAGCTTTGGTAGAACTGTGATCAGGCAGCAGGGTTCCAACAGTTGCTTCTGAGACAGGATCAGATTGAGACATCTTGCAAAATGTAAAAGAAAAAACAACATTAAAGCAAAATTTACAATTTCCTTATATGCAGTTTCAGGAATGGAAAAAAATGCAAACAGCATAGCCCTCTGAACATATAGAAGGCAAGAGACATATAGGAAGTGGGGTGAGAAATAAACGTATTTTTCTTTTGCGCCAAGTATGACGCACGACGCAAAAGGAAGTTGAAAAAAATTTTTGCCGCCAACATCCGGAAATGTTCCAACTCACGTAATAACAGATGCAACCTCGTGCAAGGAAACCTGGCATCAACTAAGATGCCGGAAATGACGAACTTGCGTCAACAAAGACGTACCTTAGCGGCAAAAAATTCTCGCGCCAAGAATGACACAATAAATAACAGCATTTTGCGACCAAGCAAGCCTAATTTTGCCTGCGAAATTTAAAGAAAAACAGTCAATTTGAAAAAAAAAGGACTATACCCCAGGTAAGAAAAATAACTTCCTAAAACAAGCTACCCAAACTGAAACTGACAGTCTGCAAAAGAAAATATACATAGACCTGACTCATGGCAAATATAAGTAAAATACATATATTTAAAACTTTATATTACTACATAAAGCGCCAAACCATAGCCAAGTGTTTCTTAAATAATGAAAACATACTTACTGAAAGACACCCATCCACATATAGCAGATAGCCAAACCAGTACTAAAAAAGTATCAGCAAAGGTAATGGTATATAGGAGTATATCGTCGATCTGAAAAGGGAGGTAGGAGATAAATCCCTACGACAAATAACGGAGAACTTTTGAAAAGATTTCCTGTGAGGAAAACCATAAAATCAATTGGCGATACTCCCTTCACATCCCTCTGACAAACACTGTACTCTGAGAGGAATTGGGCTTCAAAATGCTTAGAAGCGCTTATCACAGAAGAAATAATAAAATTCAAGCACAAACTTACTTTACCACCTCCATAGGAGGCAAAGTTTGTAAAACTGAATTGTGGGTGTGGTGAGTGGTGTATTTATAGGCATCTGGAGGTTTGGGAAACTTTGCCCCTCCTGGTAGGATTGTAAAATCCCATACGTCACTAGCTCATGGACTCTTGCCAATTACATGAAAGAAATGGTAACTTGTAGGTCATATACATTATATAACCTATTATGGCTTCAAATTCCTTTTTTCCGCTCTTCTGATGGAAATAAGGAGTATTTATTTTTTTATGTGATACTGTATTTGCAGTTGTTCTCTTTAAGAGGGATATGAAACTCCAAAATGTTCAAGATTCAGATAGATGTGATTTAAAACAACTTTCTAATTTACTTCAATCATAATTTTTTCTTCTTTTGTTGAAAAGCAGGGATGTATGCTTAGGAGCTGATTTCTGGAGCACTATATAGCAGCCTCTTTTAAGAATGTTACCAATTTGCAAGAGCATTAGATTGCAGCACTATATCCTGCCACGTAGTGCTCCAGATGCCTACCTAGGTATCTCTTCAACAAAGAATACCATGGAAACAAAGCAAATGTGATAATAGAAGCAAAATGGAAACTTTTTAAAATGGTATGCTCTGTATAAATCACAAAATATTTTTTCTGGGTTTCATATTCTTTTAAGCAGCTAATGGGTGCAGATAAAGGAGACACAGATACTTATTTTAAAGTAGAATATAAAAACATAGTATGACAACATTTTTAGGTAAAATATACTGAACAATTTACAGTTACTTAATATCAATCTCTATTATGATGTTCATATCATGAACACAGAATCCTGTAAACCGCCACAAATATATCATCCCTAACTTGCTCACCTTTTTGAACACACAACTGAAATTTCAGAATCTCTACAATTGTTTTTGCTATCATCTTTTGGTCTTCTTTATTCTGTTAAAACAAAAAAGTAAAATAAATTGTGTTTCCATATATTAATATATTTTTCCTTGGTGAAAAATAAATATTTTCTCAGATACTAGAAATATTATATACTTTAAAATAAGGGATGTCCAACCATTTCATTTGAAGGGATAAGTTGAGCAGTCGCTTAGCACAATAAAAAAATGAAAAAAGACCCACACTAAAAGTACACCAATGAATTAGTTTCATTAAAGTGGTGCCCTATGCAAATAATCACAGAGATTACGAGTTTTGCAGTAACAGGGGTGCGTTGCTAACGAGCATTTTTTTTTCTTCAACGCTCACTTAAGACAAGGCTGGTATTACGGGTTTTTTTTTAAACCCGGCGTTAGCCGCAAAAAGGTGAGAGTAGAGCAAAACGTTATCTCACCTCAATAACAGCATTACTTACGGTAGCGGAGAGCTAGCAAAACGTGCTCGTGCACAATTTCCCCATAGGAATCAATGGGGCAGATCGGGCTGAAAAAAAAACTAACACCTGCAAAAAAGCAGCGTTCAGCTTCTAACGCAGCCCCATTGATTCCTATGGGGAAAGAAAAGTTATGTCTACACCTAACACCCTAACATGAACCCCGAGTCTAAACACCCCTAATATTACACTTATTAACCCCTAATCTGCCGCCCATGACATTGTCGCCACCTACATTATATTATTAACGATTAATCTGCCGCTCCGGACAACGCCCATACCTACATTATACTTATGAACCCTTAATCTGCTGCCCCCAACATCGCCGACACCTACTTTTTATTTATTAACCCCTACTCTGCCACCCCCGACATCGTCGCCACCTACATTATATCATTAACCCCTAATCTGCCGCTTCGGACACCGCCGCTACCTACATTATACTTATGAACCCCTAATCTGCTGCCCCCAACATCGCCGACACCTACTTTTTATTTATTAACCCCTACTCTGCCCCACCACAACGTCGCCGCAACCTACCTACAATTATTAACCCCTAATCTGCCGCCCCCATCGTCGCCGCTACTATATTAAATTTATTAACCCCTAAACCTAAGTCTAACCCTAACCCTAACACCCGCTAACTTAAATATAATTAAAATAAATATAAATAAAATAACTACAATTAAATAAATTATTCCTATTTAAAACTAAATACTTACCGATAAAATAAACCCTAAGGTAGCTACAATATAACTAATAGTTACATTGTAGCTAGCTTAGGATTTTTTTTTATTTTACAGGCAACTTCGTGTTTATTTTAACTAGGTAGAATAGTTATTAAATAGTTATTAACTATTTAATAACATCCTAGTTAAAATAAAGACAAATATACCTGTAAAATAAATCCTAACCTAAATTACACTTAACACTACACTATCATTAAATTAATTACCTAAACTAACTACAATTAAATACAATTAAATTAAATAAACTAAAGTACAAAAAACCCACTAAATTACAGAAAATAAAAAAATAATTACAAGAATTTTAAACTAATTACACCTAATCTAATCCCCCTAATAAAATAAAAAAGCCCCCCAAAATAATAAAATTCCCTACCCTATACTAAATTACAAATAGCCCTTAAAAGGGCTTTTTGCGGGGCATTTCCCCAAAGTAATCAGCTCTTTTACCTGTAAAAATAAAATACAATACCCCCCCAACATTAAAACCCACCACCCACACACCCAACCCTACTCTAAAACCCACACTACCCCCTTGAAGATCATCCTACCTTGAGACGTCTTCACCCAGCCGGGTACAAGTGGTCCTCCAGAGGGGCAGAAGTCTTCATCCGATCCGGGCAGAAGAGGACCTCCAGATGAGCAGAAGTCTTCATCCAGGCGGCATCTTCTATCTTAATCCATCCGGAGCGGGTCCATCTTGAAGCCAGCCGACGCGGAGCATCCTCTTCCTCCGACAACTCCCGACGAATGAAGGTTCCATTAAATGACATCATCCAAGATGGCGTCCCTTGAATTCCGATTGGCTGATAGGATTCTATCAGCCATTCGGAATTAAGGTAGAAAAACTCCTATTGGCTGATCCCATCAGCCAATAGAATTGAGCTTGCATTCTATTGGCTGATTGGAACAGCCAATAGAATGCGAGCTCAATCCTATTGGCTGATTGGATCAGCCAATAGGATTGAACTTCAATCCTATTGTCTGATTGCATCAGCCAATAGGATTTTTTATACCTTAATTCCGATTGGCTGATAGAATCCTATCAGCCAATCGGAATTCAAGGGACGCCATCTTGGATGACATCATTTAAAGGAACCTTCATTCGTCGGGAAAATTTAACTAGTGTTTGCAAGGCTGGAGTGCGGCGGTTTAGGGGTTAATATATTTATTAAAGTGGCGGTGATGTCCGGTCGGCAGATTAGGGGTTAAAAACTTTATTTAAGTGTTTCCGATGTGGTGGTGGGGGCTCGGTTTAGGGGTTAATAGGTAGTTTATGAGTGTTAGTGTACTTTTTTGCACTTTAGTTAAGAGTTTTATGTTACGGCGTTAGCCCATAAAACTCTTAACTACTGACTTTTAAATGTGGTAGGAGTCTTGACAGGAGAGAGTCTACCGCTCACTTCTTCCAAGACTCGTAATACCGGCGTTAGGCAAATCCCATTAAAAAGATAGGATACGCAATTTACGTAAGGGGATTTGCGGTAAGCTCGAGTTGCAGAAGAAAAGTGAGCTGTACACCTGTACCTGCCAGACTCGTAATACCAGCGGGCGTTAAAAAGCAGCGTTGGGACCTCTCAACGCTGCTTTTTACGGCTAACGCAAGACTCGTAATCTAGCAGAAAGATAGGTAGAGTAGCAGCGGAGGTTGTTAAGTGAGAGGTCAAATATAAAAGCATGAGGGTCACATTACAGATCACTGGTCTTAGGGCTCTAAAGGTTTTAAATACATAATCTGCTATTAATTTTGGTCTAAACAAAAACATTGTTAATTTAAACACTTTGGGTAAAATTACCTCTTCTGAATTACCAGGATTCTCCTGCAGTGCTATCCTTGCCCATAATGACAATCTTTCAACTGTTATTTCTGTTTCAGGTGGGGAAAGTGATTTCAAAAGATTCAGACATTCCTCTCCCTGTAAATACAGCATGCAGCAGAACGTTGTTTTAAAAAAAAAATCAGGAATTATTCTTGTTATCTAATATTAAAAAAAAAAATATTCATATCTCTGATGTGAAAGAAAGAAATGTATTATTTATAGCAAGGTACGAAAACATTTCAGGCTCTTTTTGGAGCTTACAGTCTGTGATAGAAAATAAGGCTGACAACTTTTAAAATCTTACCTCCCATAATATTATAGTTCTGCATATACAAAAACAACATGTGAAAGCAAACAAAATTAATATAGGAGCTTTATGAAAGAATCGTAAATTTAGTTTGGATGAGTTTAAAAATAACAATTTATGCTTACCTATATAAATTAACTTATATAATGGTTGTGAGAGTCCATGAGCCATTATTACTGGCAATTCAACTCCTTGCCAAAAGGAGGCAAAGATTTATAAAACTCTGAGAGTACTTAAAGGGACATTACACACTAAATAAATGCTAGCTAGAACAATGCATTCAAAGAAAATATTAGTCTGAGAATAACATGCAGATGTATTAAAGTTTCATTAGTTGTTTAAATATTGACAAAATAACTACATGGCCCAATATTGTATGGTAAGATATATAAGCAAGTATCAGAGTAAAACCGCACTCACATTTGGTGAGACACCCCTAGAGGTGTAGAGGACACGGCCTGGGATCAATAGTCACCCAGCAGACTAATCTCCAATAGCTAATCAGCAATTTGTAGATGGTATAAACAGATACAGTGCCAATATGGCCTAGTATTATAGGAACAATGTTACAGTATGTGGTGATAGATGTACTCACATTTGGTGAAGCACCTCCCTTGGTGCACTAGAGGCAAACTGGGGTCAAACAGTCAGCCAGTAGACCGATACCCGGTAAACCAGGTAGTCCCAGCAATCCAAAAATAGTTCAGTGGGTAGAAAGAGGTCTGGCAGCAAGTGGTAAGTGTAAAAACGTACTTTATTAAAATATAAAATACTAGCAACGCGTTTCTAATCCAACCAGTGGACGTTTCATCATGAAGCCTGATGAAACATCGACTGGTTGCATGAGACAAGCTCTTGTGAGGGTTCTTGACTTTCTCTTAGTGGCAGAAAAACATAATTTATGTAAGAGCTTACCTGATAAATTAATTTCTTTCATATTAGCAAGAGTCCATGAGCTAGTGACGTATTGGATATACATTCCTACCAGGAGGGGCAAAGTTTCCCAAACCTCAAAATGCCTATAAATACACCCCTCACCACACCCACAATTCAGTTTAACGAATAGCCAAGAAGTGGGGTGATAAGAAAGGAGCAAAAGCATCAAAAAATAAGGAATTGGAATAATTGTGCTTTATACAAAAAATCATAACCACCACAAAAAAAGGGGTGGGCCTCATGGACTCTTGCTAATATGAAAGAAATGAATTTATCAGGTAAGTTCTTACATAAATTATGTTTTCTTTCATGTAATTAGCAAGAGTCCATGAGCTAGTGACGTATGGGATAGCAAATACCCAAGATGTGGAACTTCCACGCAAGAGTCACTAGAGAGGGAGGGCTAAAATAAAGACAGCCAATTCCGCTGAAAAATTAATCCACTACCCAAATCAAAAAAGTTTCAATTTTTATAACGAAAAAAATTGAAATTATAAGCAGAAGAATCAAACTGAAACAGCTGCCTGAAGTACCATTCTACCAAAACTGCTTCTAAATAAGAGAAAACATCAAAATGGTAGAACATAGTAAAAGTATGCAAAGAAGACCAAGTCATTCCTTTGCAAATCTGATCAACAGAAGCTTCATTCTTAAAAAGTCCAGGAAGTAGAAACTTACCTAGTAGAATGAGCCGTAATCCTCCGAGGCGGGAATCCACCAGACTCCAAATAAGCATGATGAAACAAAAGTTTAAGCAAGATGCCAAATAAAAGGCAGAAGCCTTTTGACCTTCCTAAAACCAGAAAAGATAACAAATAGACTAGAAGTCTATCTGAAATCTGAATAGCTTCAACATAGAAATTCAAAAAACTCTTACCATATCCAAAGAAAGTAAGAATCTCACCAAACAAGTTTTAGGAAAACAATAATTCCTCGCTAATGTTGTTAGAATTTACAACTTTAGGTAAGAATTGAAATGAGGACAGCAAAAACCACCTTATCCTGATGAAAAAATCAGAAAAAGGAAACTCACAAGAAAGAACAGATAATTCAAAAACTGTTCTAGCTGAAGAGATGTCCAAAAAGAACAATACTTTCCATGAAAGTAATTAATGTCCAGAACAAGCATATGCTCAAATAGAGAGCCTGAAAAGCCTTCAGAACCAAATTAAGACTCCAAGGAGGAGAAATTGGCTTAATGACAGGTTTGATACGAATCAAAACCTGAACAAAATGATGAATATCAGGAAGTAACACTGCCTTATCCTGATGAAAAATCAGAAAAGGATATTCACAAAAAAGAGCAGATAACTCAAAAACTCTTCTAGCAGAAGAAATAACCAAAAGGAACAATACTTTTTCAAGAAAGTAATTTAATGTTCAGAAAATGCATAGGCTCAAACGGAAGAGCCTGTAAAGCCCTCAGCACCAAATTGAGACTCCAAAGAGGAGAGATTGAATTAATGACAGGCTTGATACGGACCAAAGCCTGTACAAAACAATGAATATCAGGATGATTAGCAATCTTTCTGTGAAAAAAGAACAGAAAGAGTAGAGATTTGTCCTATCAAAGAACTGAAGACAAAACCTTATCCAAACCAACCTGAAAAAATTATAAAATTCTATGAATTTTAAAAGAATGCCAAGAAAAGTAGGTCTTCCAGACTCGATAATAAATCTTTCTAGAGACAGATTTACGAGCCTGAAACATAGTAATAATCAATGAGTCAGAGAAACCTCTATGACTAAAAATCAAGCGTTCAATCTTCATCCCTTCAAATTTAATGATTTGAGATCCTGATGGAAAAAATGGGCCTTGAGAAAGAAGGTCTGGTTTAAACGGAAGTGTCCAAGGTTTGCAACTGGCCATCCGAATGAGATCCGCATACCAAAACCTGAGAGGCCATGCTGGAGCCACCAGCAGAACAAACAAATACTCCATAAGAATTTTGGAAATCACTTTGGAAGAAGAACTAGAGGCGGAAAGAAATAGGCAAAAAGATAATTCCAAAGGAATGTCAATGCATACACTACTTCCGCCTGAGGATCCCCGGACCTGAATAGGCCCCTGGGAAGTTCTTTATTCAGATGAGATGCCAACAGAACTATTTCTAGAAATGCTCACATCTGAAAAATTGAAAAACATATCTGGGTATGAGAGACCATTTTCCCGGATGTAAAGCTTGATTAACAGAGATAATCCGCTTCCCAAATATCTATACCTGGGGAAAAAACCACAGAATTTAGATAGGAGCTGGAATTAGCCCAAGCTAATATCCGAGACACTTCTGTCACAGCCTAAGGACTGATAGTTCCACCCTGATGATTTACATACACCATAGTTGTGATATTGTCTGAAAGACAATAAACATCTCTTCTTCAAAAGAAACTAACTGAAAAACTCTGAGAATGCACAGAGTTCTAAAATATCAAATGGTAATCTCGCCTCCTGAGATTTCCAAACCCCTTGTGCTGACAGAGATCCTCAGACAGCCTCCCAACCAAAAAGACTCACATCTGTAGAGATCATGGTCCAGGTTGAAAGAAACGAAGAGACCTGTAGAACTAAATGATGGTGATCTTAACCACCAAATCAAGATAGATAAATATTAGGATTCGAAGATTTAAAATGTGAAATCCTAGAATCCCTGCACCATAATTCAGCATAAATAACTGGAAAGGTTCTTTCTATTGAAAATGAGCAAAGGGAATTGAATCCAATGCTGTGGTCATAAGACCTAAAACTTCTATGCATATATAGCAACTGAAGGAAATAATAGAGACTAAAGGTACCGACAGACGGAACCCAATAAAATTGTCCCTTGTCTGATAGAGACAAAGACAGTGATACAAACTATCTGGAAACCTAAAAAAGGTGACCCTTGTGTGAGGAATCAAGAGCTTTTGAAAAAAAGATCCTCTAACTATGTCTTGGAAGAACAAAGTGAATCATATGAGATTCCGCATCCTCAGAAAATAATCTGAATGAAAACAGAAAAATGAAAATATGCATTTAATGTATCTAATGAAAACAAATAATGCTATCACTGACCAAAAAAACGCAGAATAGTTTGAATAAAACTCCAAAACCCAGTTCCTAAAAATGGAACTGGAAGAAATACCCCAGAAGATTCCAGGTCTGAGCAGCGCTTGAACCCCACGGGTGATCAGCCATGCTTCAACAGTACCCAAAATATATAGGACCGAAACACACTTAAATAAAGTGTTAGCCTTACTGGAATAGCTGGAATATAATAGAGAAAAAAGACTTCTCACAGACGGTTTATTCTGAACTTATTCTGTACCCAAAATCAAAGAAATTTGGACCGAATAGAACCAAATAAATTTCAAAAAAGTCTAACCTGCCCCTTACCAGCCGAGCTGGAATACGGCGCGTACATCACAATTTTAGGGAGCTGATTTTGAATTGAAAAATTTCCAATTAAAAACATGTTACTTGGGAAAGAATTCAGGAATTCGTTCCTTAATAAGAACAACCAAACTAATATAAGCTTAAAGTTTTAGTCTTAGAACTCAATCTTGAAGCCCAGAGTAACAGTTAAGAATGGAATCCAATTATAAAACAAATAATTGATTATCTTAGAACAAAAGAAATATGGATTTTTAGAAATCACAAAATTCTTCTAGCTAAAACAGCTAAAGACATAGATTAAACCTCATTTGCGAAAATATTCAATAAAATGAAGACACAAATGAAATTATTAGCATGATAGACCAGTTAAAGGACCAGTCAATATACTGGACTTGCATAATCAATAAATGCAAAACAACAAGACAAATGCAACAGCACCTAGTCTAGTAAATGTTGTCCCTTTAACAATGCTAAAATAAATCATAATCTGATACTTGATCTTAAAGTAAACAGAAAAAATTAAGCAATTGCAACATCATCCAAATAAATCACAGGTCCAAGAAAAGTACCTGAAACTAAATAATTTTCCATAAATAAGATACAACCATCTAAAGGAAAAATAAATACTATTTTGCTATAGAAACAATAGCATAATTAGTAGGAGTATAGATAGCCCCAATAAATTGGAGAACCCTTCAAAATTGAATTTAACTGCCGGCAAAGAATATAGTTTAAAACCTTTGAAAAAGGAATAAAAGAAAATTCTCAGCCTATTCTATTCCCTAGTATGAGGAACTGGAAAAAAACCTCTGAAAACACAGAAGAATAAATAAGCAGAAATAAAATGTTAGCTAGTCTTGAAAAAGAACTAGATACCTTAATAACCAAAATAATCAACACCTTTCAACAAAGAACAAATGTACTTTAATAAAAAAATTAGATTTGTTAGTGTCAATATATGATGAAGAAAATTCTGAATGAGAAAAAAACATCATCAGAGAAGGATAAATTAGTATGTTGGACATTTGAAACTTCAATAATTAAAAAAGAAGTTTGAAAAAAGACCTAAAAATTTTATTAGAAGGCACGAAGTCAGACAAAGCCTTTAAAAAAGAATCAGAAATATATTCTTATAAATCTTCTAAGTATTTCTTGTACATAAGATGTAAAAAGAATAGCAATATATAAAGCATAAATACTAATGGATTCTGCATATAAAAGTTTAACATGAAACTTATAAGAAACCATAGCTAAAGATAAACATTCATAACATTGAAAATAAATGAACTTAGCTTTGGTAGGACTGAACTCAGTCAACGGAATCCCTTAGTATGTTTTGAAACAGGAACAGTGAAATCTTGCAATATGTAATAGAAAAAAACAAAATTTAAAGCAAAATTATCAAATTCTTTAAATGACAGTTTCAGGAATGGGAAAGAATGCAAAATAATAAGCTTCTAGAAACCAGAAGCAATAAAAAAGTGAGGTTTAAATAATGTGAAGAAAAAAAGTGGAACAAAAAAGATGCCCACATTTTTTGGCGCCAAATACGACGCCCACATTATTGGCGCCAAATACAACGCCCATATATTTGGCGCCAAAAATGACGCCACATCCTCTGACGCCGAAACGGACGCCCACATTTTTTTGCGCACAAAATGTCTGAATACGCATGCGTCAAAAAATGACATTAACAGAATACAACTTCCGGCGTCAACTACGGCGCCGGAAATGACAAATTTTTGCGCCAAAAAAGTCTGCGCCAAAAACGACGCAATAAAAAGAAACATTTTCTGCCCCCGCGAGCCTAACAGCACGCAGGAAAAAATGGTCAATTGAAAAATTTTCAAGGTAAAGAAAAAATAATTTGAAATGCATTATCCCAAATAATGAAACTGACAGTCTGAATTTTAAAGGAATACTGATTATCCTGAATCAAGGCAAATATAAGTTTATAGACATATATTTAGAACTTTACATATAAAGTGCCCAACCATAGCTTTGAGTGTCATAAATAGAAATAAGAATTACTTACCCCAAGACACTCATCTACATATAGTAGATAGCCAAACCAGTACTGAAACGAGAATCAGTATAGGTAATGGTATATTAGAGTATATCGTCGATCTGAAAAGGGAGGTAGGAGAAGAAATCTCTACGACCGATAACAGAGAACCTATAAAATAGATCCTGTAGAAGGAGACCATGGTATTCAAATAGGCAATACTCTCTTCACATCCCTCTGACATTCACTGCACTCTGAGAGGAAAACCGGGCTCCAGCCTGCTGCAAAGCGCATATCAACGAAGAATCTAGCACAAACTTACTTCACCACCTCCACGGGAGGCAAAGTTTGTAAAACTGAATTGTGGGTGTGGTGAGGGGTGTATTTATAGGCATTTTGAGGTTTGGGAAACTTTGCCCCTCCTGGTAGGAATGTATATCCCATACGTCACTAGCTCATGGACTCTTGCTAATTACATGAAAGAAATATATCCCACATGTTATGGATACCTATGGACTCTACTCATTTTACGAAAAAAATCAGTAAAGATAAAATGGGGCAATGAAATGCAAAAACATAATTTATGCAAGAACTTGGCTGATAAATTAATTTCTTTCATAGTGGCAAGAGTCCATGAGCTAGTGACCTATGGGATATACATTCCTACCAGGTGTGGTAAAGTTTCCCAAACCTCAAATGCATATAAATACACCTCCCACCTCACTCATACCTCAGTTAAACGTAGAGCCAAAATAGTGAGGTATAAAAGGAATAAACAGCATAAAAAAGAAGAACAGGATAAATAAAGTGCTTTATATATTAAAAAAAAAAATCATAATCCCCTAAATATTGGGTGGGTCTCATTTATCAGGTAAGTTCTTAAATAAATTATGTTTTCTTTCATTTAAGTGGCAAGAGTCCATGAGCTAGTGACGTATGGGATATAATACCCAAGATGTGGAAGCCCACGAGAAACTAGAGAGGGAGGGATAAAATAAAAACAGCTATTTCCACTGAGAAATTAAATCCCAAAAAATAATTAAAGGTACACTGAACCCAAATTTGTTCTTTCGTTATTCAGATAGAGCATCCAATTTTAAGCAACTTTCTAATTTACTCCTATTATCAATTTTTCTTCGTACTCTTGCTATCTTTATTTGAAAAATAAGGCATCTAAGGTTGTTTTTTGGTTCAGAACTATGAACAGCACTTTTTTATTGGTGGATAAATTTATCCACCAATCAGCAAGAACCACCCAGGTTGTTCACCAAAAATGGTCCGGCATCTAAACTTACATTCTTGCATTTCAAATAAAGATACCAAGAGAATGAGGAAAATTTGATAATAGGAGTAAATAAGAAAGTTGCTTAAAATTTCATACTCTATCTGAATCACAAAAGAAAAATTGTGGGTTCAGTGTCCCTTTAAGTTTTCTGAAAAATTTAAAAAAAAAAAAGAACTCAAATCATAGGCATTAGAATGAAACTGAGACAGCTGCCTGAATAACCTTTCTACCAAAGGCTGCTTCCGAAGAAGCAAACACATCAAAATGTATGAATGTATGTAAATGTATGCAAAGAAGACCAAGTTGCTGCTTTGCAAATTTGATCAACTGAAGCTTCATTCTTGAAAGCAAAAAATGTGGCGACTGATCTAGTAGAATGAGCTGTAATACGCTGAGGTGGAGACTGCCCCGCCTCCAAATAGGCTTTGTGAATCAAAAGCTTCAACCAAGATGCCAAGGAAATAAATAGACTAGAAGTATTTCTGAAATCTTTAGTAGCCTCAACATAATATTTCAAAGCTCTTACCACATTCAAAGAATGTAAAGACCTTTCAAGAGAATTCTTAGGATTATGACACAAGGAAGGAAAATCATTTCCCTATTGATGTTGATAGAATTCATAACCTTAGGCAAAAATTTGAACGAAGTCTGCAAAACAGCTTTATCTAGATGGAAAATAAGATAAGGAGTCTTGCAAGAGAGAGCAGACAATTCAGAAACTCTTCTAGCAGAAGATATAGCCAAAAGAAATAAAACTTTCCAAGAAAGTAATGTGATATCCAGAGAATGCATAGGCTCAAAAGGAGGAGCCTGCAAAATCTTTAAAACCAAATTGAGACTCCAAGAATGAGAAATTGATTAAATAACAGGCTTGATACGAATCAAAGCCTGAACAAAATGGTGAATAACAGGAAGCTTAGCAATCTTTCTATGAAATAAGATAGAAAGAGCATATATATTTGTCCTTTCAAAATATTTGCAGACAAACTTTTATCCAAACCATCCTAAGGAAACTGTAAAATCCTAGGAATTGTAAATGAATGCCAAGAATAATACGAGTGGAACACCATTAAATATAGGTTTTCCAAACCCTATGATAAATCTTCCTTGAAATAGACTTACGAGCCTGTATCTGTCAGGTTTTTTTTCCCTGTTTGTTTGCCATGTGCTGCTGGCAGCCATTTTACTCACCTCTCTTGCTGACTCTGGTGCATACTGTGTGATGCTGCTCATTTCCTGCACTTCCTTTTATGGCCAGACTGGTGTACATCATCAGTGTGAGACAGGATGCCGTCTCAGAATTGTGATGTCATCACTTATTATTGAAAGGGCCTCTGTTCAGTATGCTTTTCCCTTGCGTTGTCTCAGACCTGTTTGTTAGAGCTCCTGTGTATTACCTGGCTGTCTGACGTCCTTCCTGGTTCCTGATCCCTGGCTTGTTCCTGACTCTGCTGTTCTCCTTGTTCCTGATTCCAGCTCGTCTGACTACTCGTTTTGGCTCCTGACTCGGCTCGTCTGACTATTCGCTTTGGCTCCTGACTCGGCTCGTCTGACTACCAGCTCTGGTTTTGATTTCTGGCTTGTTATTTGCTTGTGGACTTTTTATTATTTGTTGCTATTAATAAAGGTGTGATTATTTTTGCACTTCTCGTCTCAGTCTGATTCCTGGCACCCTGACAGTATCATAGTGTTAATTACAGAGTCAGAGAAACCTCTATGACTAAGAACTAAGCGTTCAATTTCCATGCCTTTAAATATAGAGATTTGAGAACCTGATGGAAAACTGGGCCTTGAGACAGAAGTTCTGGTTTTATAGGAAGTGACCAATGCTGGCAACTGGACATTCGAACAAGGTCTGCATACCAAAACCTGTGAGGCCATGCTGGTGCTATTAGAAACAAATAAGATTGTTACATTATGACTTTGGAGCTCACCTTTGGAAGAAGAACCAGAGGCGGAAAAATTTAAGCAGGTTGGTAAAACCAGGGAACTGCTAGAGCATCCATCATTTCCGCCTGAGGATCCCTGGACCTGGAAAGGTATCTGGGAACTTTCTTGTTCAGACGAGAGGCCATCAGATCTATTTCTGGAAGACCCCACATCTGTACAAGTTGAAAAAACATCTGGATGGAGAGGCCACTCCCCTGAATGTATAGAATGAAGGCTGAAATAATCCGCTTCCCAATTATCTACACCTGGGATATGAATCTCAGATATTTGACAAGAGTTTGATTCCTCTCAAGAAAGTATCAGAGATATTTCTTTCATTGCTAAAGGACTGCAAGTCCCCCCTTGATAATCGACATATGCCCCTGTTGTGATACTGTCCATTTGAAAACAAATGTAAAGTTCTCTCTTCAATAGAGGCCAAACCTGAAGAGCTCTGAAAATAGCACAGAGTTCTAAAATACTGATTGGTAACCTCGCCTCTTGAGGATTAGAAACTCCTTGTGCTGTCAGAGACCCCCAGAGAGCTCCCCAACCTGTAAGACTTGCATCTGTTGTAATCACAGTCCAGGAAGGACGAACAAAGGAGGCTCCTTGAACAATAAGGTGATGGTTTAACCACCAAGTCAGAGAGATTTGAGTGTTGGGATTTAAGTATATCAACAGTGATATCTGAGTAAAATCATGCAAAGCTGCAGAGGTCTCATATGAAAACGAGCAAAAGGGATTGTGTCCTATGCTGCAATCATGAAACCTAAAACTTCCATGCACATAGCCACTGAAGAGTATGATAGAGACTGAAGGTTTAGACAAGCTAAGACCAATTTTAATCGTCTCTTGCCTGTTAGAGAAAGAGTCATGGACACTGAATCTATCTGGAAACCTAAGAAGGTAACCCTTGTCTGAGGAATCAAGAAACTCTTTGGTAAATTGAGCCTCCAACCATGTCTTTGAAGAAACAACTGTTGTTTTGTGTGAGATTCTGCTAAATGAAAAGATTGAGCTAGTACCAATATATTGTCCAAATAAGGAAACACCGCAATACCCAACTCTCTGATTACAGATAGAAGGCTACAAAGAACCTTCGAGAAAATTATTGGTGCTGTTGCTAGGCCAAATGGAAGAGCGACAAATTGGGAATGCTTGTCTAGAAAAGAGAATCTCAGAAAACAATAGTGGTCTGGATGAATCGGAATGTGAAGGTAAGCATCCTGTAAGTCTATTGTGGACATGAAATGACCTTGCTGAACAAAAGGTAGAATAGTCCTTATAGTCACCATCTTAAAAGTTGTGACTCTTACAAAACGATTTAAAGTTTTCAGATCCAGGATTGGTCTGAATTTATCTTCCGTCTTTGGGACAATGAATACATTTGAATAGAAACCCAATCCCTGTTCCTGCTGAGGAACTGGTACTTCATAAAAGCCTGAGCCTTCACTGGGTTTGTTGGAAAATGAGTAAGAAAGTATCTTCCCATGGGAGGTCTTATTCTAAAACCTATTCGATACCCTTGAGAAACAATATTCTGAATCCACTGATTTTGGACAGAATCTGTCCAAATGTCTTGAAATAACTTTAGTCTGCCCCCCACCAGAAGAACTGGATTGAGGGCCGCACCTCCATGCAGTCTTAGGGGCTGGATTTGGTTTCTTATAAGGCTTGGATTCATTCCAATTTGGAGATGGTCTCCAAATAGAGCCAGAGGCCTTAGGGGAAGGAGAGGTTTTTTGTTCTCTATTCTGACGAAAGGAACAAAAACGATTGAGAGCTATAAATCTACCCTTAGATTTCTTGTCTTGGGGCAGAAAAACTCCCTTACCTCCAGTGATAGTGAAGATAATAGAATCCAATTGAAAACCAAACAGATTATTACCCTGGAAAGATAGCGATAATAATCTAGATTTAGACAACATGTCAGCATTCCAGGATTTAAGCTATAAAGCTCTTCTAGTTAGAATAGCTAAAGACTTAGATTTGATATTAATCTTAATGACATCAAATATAGCATCACAAATTAAACAATAATTATTTGCATGTTGAAGTAAAACAACAATGCTAGATAGTCCAGGATCTGATAACTGCTGGGCTAAACTGTCCAAAAAAAGTTGAAGCAGCAGCAACATCAGCCATAGAAATAGCTGGTCTAAGAATATAGCCAGTATGTAAATATGCTCATCAAAAATAAGATTCAAGCTTCCTATCTAAAGGATCCTTAAACGAAGTACTATCTTCTATAGGAATAGTAGTACGTTTGGCAAGAGTGGAAATAGCCCCATCAACCTTAGGGACCTTTTCCCAAAACTCTAAACTAGCCACAGGTAAAGGATACAAATTCTAAAACCTAGAAGAAGGGTTAAAAGAGGTACCAGGTTTAGACCATTCTTTAGTAATCATATTGGAGATAGCATCTGGAATAGGAAAAACTTCAGAAGTAATCTCAGAAGTCTTAAATACAGAATTTAAACGATTATTAGCTTTGCTATCAGGAGGAATAGACGCCTCAATACCCAGTAAACAATAATTCCTTTAAAAGAGAATGAATATGTTGAATTTTAAATAAAGAAGATTTGTCAATTTCTGTCTCTGATGCAGGATCCTCCGAGTCAGAGGAACCCTAATCAGTAGAGGATATTTTAGTATACTGTCGGTCAGTACAAAATTCATTAGATTTATGACAAGTTTGGAAAGACCTTTTACGTTTATTTGAAGGCAGAATAGCAGTCATAACCTTCTCTAAGGCTGCAGCAATAAAAAAAATTACATCTGCAGGAATATCAGGTACATTAGACTGAGAAGCAATAACAGTAGATTGTACTCATAGAAAACAAAATTTATGTTTACCTGATACATTTTTTTATTTCTTGACACAGTGAGTCCACGGATCATCATCAATTACGGTGGGAAATATCATTCCTGGCCAGCAGGAGGAGGCAAAGAGCACCACAGTAGAGCTGTTAAGTATCACTTGCCTTCCCACAAACCCAAGTCATTCGACCAAAGGAAAAAAAGAAAAGGAAATAACACAAGTTGCAGAAGTGCCTGAGGTTTAAATTAAAAAAAAACTGTCTGAAAACAGGGAGGGCAGTGGACTCACTGTGTCAAGAAATAAATACATTTATCAGGTAAACATGAATTTTGTTTTCTTTCTAATGGCAAGGTGAGTCCACTGATCATCATTATTTACTGTTGGGAATCCATACCCAAGCTAGAGGACACAGATGATACGGGAGGGCAAGACAGGTAACCTAAAAAGAAGGCACCACTGCTTGTAGAACCATTCTCCCAAAAGAAACCTCAGCCGAGGCAAAGTATCAATCTTATAGAATTTAGAAAAAAACATAATTTATGTAAGAACTTACCTGATAAATTCATTTCTTTCATATTAGCAAGAGTCCATGAGCAAGTGACGTATGGGATATACATTCCTACCAGGAGGGGCAAAGTTTCCCAAACCTCAAAATGCCTATAAATACACCCTTCACCACACCCACAAATCAGTTTAACGAATAGCCAAGAAGTGGGGTGATAAGAAAAAAGTGCGAAAGCATAAAAAATAAGGAATTGGAATAATTGTGCTTTATACAAAAAAATCATAACCACCACAAAAAAGGGTGGGCCTCATGGACTCTTGCTAATATGAAAGAAATGAATTTATCAGGTAAGTTCTTACATAAATTATGTTTTCTTTCATGTAATTAGCAAGAGTCCATGAGCTAGTGACGTATGGGATAATAAATACCCAAGATGTGGAACTTCCACGCAAGAGTCACTAGAGAGGGAGGGATAAAATAAAGACAGACAATTCCGCTGAAAAATAATCCACACTCCAAAATAAAGTTTTAATCTTATAATGAAAAAAACTGAAATTATAAGCAGAAGAATCAAACTGAAACAGCTGCCTGAAGTACTTTTCTACCAAAAACTGCTTCAGAATAAGAAAACACATCAAAATGGTAGAATTTAGTAAAAGTATGCAAAGTAGACCAAGTTGCTGCTTTGCAAATCTGATCAACCGAAGCTTCATTCCTAAACGCCCAGGAAGTAGAAACTGACCTAGTAGAATGAGCTATAATCCTTTGAGGCGGAGTTTTACCCGACTCGACATAAGCATGATGAATCAAAGACTTTAACCAAGACGCCAAAGAAATGGCAGAGGCCTTCTGACCTTTCCTGGAGCCGGAAAAGATAACAAATAGACTAGAAGTCTTTCGGAAATCTTTAGTAGCTTCAACATAATATTTCAAAGCTCTAACTACATCCAAAGAATGCAACGATCTTTCCTTAGAATTCTTAGGATTAGGACACAATGAAGGAACCACAATTTCTCTACTAATGTTGTTAGAATTCACAACTTTAGGTAAAAATTTAAATGAAGTCCGCAACACCGCCTTATCCTGATGAAAAATCAGAAAAGGAGATTCACAAGAAAGAGCAGATAACTCAGAAACTCTTCTAGCAGAAGAGATGGCCAAAAGGAACAACACTTTCCAATAAAGTAATTTAATATCCAGAGAATGCATAGGTTCAAACGGAGGAGCTTGTAAAGCCCCCAGAACCAAATTCAAACTCCAAGGAGGAGAGATTGACTTAATGACAGGTTTTATACGAACCAAACCCTGTACAAAACAATGAATATCAGGAAGATTAGCAATCTTTCTGTGAAACAGCACAGAAAGAGCAGAAATTTGTCCTTTCAAGGAACTTGCAGACAAGCCTTTATCCAGACCATGCTGAAGAAACTGTAAAATTCTAGGAATTCTAAAAGAATGCCAGGAAAATTGATGAGAAGAACACCAAGAAATGTAAGTCTTCCAGACTCGATAATATATCTTCCTAGACACAGATTTACGAGCCTGTAACATAGTATTAATTACAGAGTCAGAGAAACCTCTATGACTGAGAATCAAGCGTTCAATCTCCATACCTTCAAATGTAATGATTTGAGATCCTGATGGAAAAAAGGACCTTGAGAAAGAAGGTCTGGTCTTAACGGAAGAGTCCAAGGTTGGCAAGTAGCCATCCGAACAAGATCCGCATACCAAAACCTGTGAGGCCATGCTGGAGCCACCAGCAGAACAAACGAACGCTCTTTTAGAATTTTGGAGATCACTCTTGGAAGAAGAACTAGAGGCGGAAAGATATAGGCAGGATGATACTTCCAAGGAAGTGACAATGCATCCACTGCCTCTGCCTGAGGATCCCTGGATCTGGACAGATACCTGGGAAGTTTCTTGTTTAGATGAGAGGCCATCAGATCTATTTCTGGAAGTCCCCATATTTGAACAATCTGAAGAAATACCTCTGGGTGAAGAGACTATTCGCCCGGATGTAACGTTTGGCGACTGAGATAATCCGCTTCCCAATTGTCTATACCTGGGATGTGAACCGCAGAAATTAGACAGGAGCTGGATTCCGCCCATACAAGTATCCGAGATACTTCTTTCATAGCCAGAGGACTGTGAGTCCCCCCTTGATGATTGACATATGCCACGGTTGTGACATTGTCCGTCTGAAAACAAATGAACGATTCTCTCTTCAGAAGAGGCCACGACTGAAGAGCTCTGAAAATCGCACAGAGTTCCAAAATGTTGATTGGTAATCTCGCCTCCTGAGATTCCCAAACCCCCTGCGCTGTCAGAGACCCCCATACAGCTCCCCAACCTGTCAGACTCGCATCTGTTGAGATCACAGTCCAGGTTGGAAGAACAAAAGAAGCCCCTTGAACTAAACGATGGTGATCTGTCCACCACGTCAGAGAGTGTCGTACAATCGGATTTAAAGATATTAACTGTGATATCTTTGTATAATCCCTGCACCACTGGTTCAGCATACAAAGCTGAAGAGGTCGCATGTAAAAACGAGCAAAGGGGATCGCGTCCGATGCAGCAGTCATAAGACCTAGAATTTCCATGCATAAGGCTACCGAAGGGAATGATTGAGACTGAAGGTTTCGACAAGCTGAAACCAATTTCAGATGTCTCTTGTCCGTCAGAGACAAAGTCATGGACACTGAATCTATTTGGAAACCCAAAAAGTTTACCCTTGTCTGAGGAATCAATGAACTCTTTGGTAAATTGATCCTCCAACCATGTTCTTGAAGAAACGACACAAGTCGATTCGTATGAATTTCTGCTAAATGTGAAGACTGAGCAATTACCAAGATATCGTCCAAATAAGGAAATACCACAATACCCTGTTCTCTGATTACAGATAGAAGGGCACCGAGAACCTTTGAAAAAATCCTTGGAGCTGTTGCTAGGCCGAATGGCAGAGCCACAAACTGGTAATGCTTGTCTAGAAAAGAGAATCTCAGAAACTGAAAGTGATCTGGATGAATCGGAATATGCAGATATGCATCCTGTAAATCTATTGTGGACATATAATGCCCTTGCTGAACAAAAAGCAGAATAGTCCTTATAGTTACCATTTTGAATGTTGGTATCCTTACATAACGATTCAATATTTTTAAATCCAGAACTGTTCTGAAGGAATTCTCCTTCTTTGGTACAATGAATAGATTTGAGTAAAACCCCAGACCCTGTTCCAGAACTGGAACTGGCACAATTACTCCAGCCAACTCTAGATCTGAAACACATTTCAGAAATGCTTGAGCCTTCACTGGGTTTATTGGAATGCGAGAAAGAAAAAATCATCTTGCAGGAGGCCTTACCTTGAAACCTATTCTGTACCCTTGTGAAACAATGCTCTGAATCCAAAGACTGTGAATCGAATTGATCTAAATTTCTTTGAAAAATCGTTATCTGCCCCCTACCAGCTGTGCTGGAATGAGGGCCGCACCTTCATGTGGACTTGGGAGCTGGCTTTGGCTTTCTGAAAGGCTTGGATTTATTCCAGACTGGAGATGGTTTCCAAACAGAAACCGTTCCTTTAGGGGAAGGATCAGGCTTCTGTTCCTTATTCTGACGAAAGGAACGAAAACGATTAGCAGCCCTATATTTACCTTTAGATTTTTTATCCTGAGGTAAAAAAGTTCCTTTCCCCCCAGTAACAGTTGAAATAATAGAATCCAACTGGGAACCAAACAATTTATTACCTTGGAAAGAAAGGGAAAACAAAGTTGACTTAGAAGACATATCTGCATTCCAAGTTTTAAGCCATAAAGCTCTTCTAGCTAAAATAGCTAAAGACATATACCTGACATCAACTCTAATAATATCAAAGATGGCATCACAAATAAAGTTATTAGCATGTTGAAGAAGTTTAACAATGCTATGAGTATTATGATCTGACACTTGTTGTGCCAAAGCCTCCAACCAAAAAGTGGAAGCTGCCGCAACATCAGCCAAAGAAATAGCAGGCCTAAGAAGATTACCTGAACATAAATAAGCTTTCCTTAGAAAAGATTCAATCTTCCTATCTAAAGGATCCTTAAAGGAAGTACTATCTGCCGTAGGAATAGTAGTACGTTTAGCGAGAGTAGAGATAGCCCCATCAACTTTAGGGATTTTGTCCCAAAACTCTAATCTGTCAGATGGCACAGGATACAATTTCTTAAACCTTTTAGGAGTAGTAAATAAATTACCCAGATTATTCCATTCCCTAGAAATTACTTCAGAAATAGCATCAGGGACAGGAAAAACTTCCGGAATAACTGTAGGAGGTTTAAAAACCGAATTTAAACGCTTAGTAGATTTAGTATCAAGAGGACTAGATTCCTCCATCTCTAATGCGATTAAAACTTCTTTAAGTAAAGAACGAATAAATTCCATTTTAAATAAATATGAAGATTTATCAGTGTCAATATCTGAGACAGAATCCTCTGAACCAGAAAAATCATCATCAGAAACAGACAAATCAGAATGATGATGTTCATTTAAAAATTCATCAGAAAAATGTGAAGTTTTAAAAGACCTTTTACGTTTACTGGAAGGAGGAATAACAGACATAGCCTTCCTAATAGATTTAGAAACAAAATCTCTTATATTAACAGGAACATCCTGAGTATTAGATGTTGATGGAACAGCAACAGGTAATGGAATATTACTAATGGAAATACTATCTGCATTAGCAAGCTTATCATGACATTCATCACAAACTACAGCTGGAGGAACAGTTACCACAAGTTTACAGCAAATACACTTAACTTTGGTAGAACCAGCATCAGGCAGCGTTTTTCCAGAAGTAGCTTCTGATCCAGGGTCAATCTGAGATATCTTGCAATATGTAAGAGAAAAAACAACATATAAAGCAAAATCTATCAAATTCCTTAAAAGATAGTTTCAGGAATGGGAAAAAATGCCAATGAACAAGCCACTAGCAACCAGAAGCAAATGAAAAATGACACTTAAATAATGTGAAAAAAAGGTGGAGACAATAATGACGCCCACATTTTTTAGCGCCAAAAAAGACGCCCACATTATTGGCGCCTAAATGCTTTTGGCGCCAAGAATGACGCCACATCCGGTGACACCGACATTTTTGGCGCAAAACGTCAAAAAAATGACGCAAACACGAACAACTTCCGGCGACAAGTATGACGCCGGAAATGACAAAGAATTTTTTTGCGCCAAAAAAGTCCGCGCCAAGAATGACGCAATAAAATTAAGCATTTTCAGCCCCCGCGAGCCTAACAGCCCACAGGGAAAAAAGTCAATTTGAAAGGTAAGAAAAAATGATTTATTCATATGCATTATCCCAAATAATGAAACTGACTGTCTGAAATAAGGAATATTGATCATCCTGAATCAAGGCAAATAAATGTTTAAACACATATATTTAGAACTTTTATATAAAGTGCCCAACCATAGCTTAGAGTGTCACAAAAAATAAGACTTACTTACCCCAGGACACTCATCTACATGTAGTAGAAAGCCAAACCAGTACTGAAACGAGAATCAGTAGAGGTAATGGTATATAAGAGTATATTGTCGATCTGAAAAGGGAGGAAAGAGATGAATCTCTACGACCGATAACAGAGAACCTATGAAATAGATCCCGTAGAAGGAGACCATTGAATTCAAATAGGCAAAGCTCTCTTCACATCCCTCTGACATTCACTGCACACTGAGAGGAAAACCGGGCTCCAGCCTGCTGCGAAGCGCATATCAACGTAGAATCTAGCACAAACATACTTCACCACCTCCATTGGAGGCAAAGTTTGTAAAAACTGATTTGTGGGTGTGGTGAGGGGTGTATTTATAGGCATTTTGAGGTTTGGGAAACTTTGCCCCTCCTGGTAGGAATGTATATCCCATACGTCACTAGCTCATGGACTCTTGCTAATTACATGAAAGAAAGTTCTACAGAGGCCTTGATCTCGAATGCCCAAAAAGAGGACACCTCCCTAGTAGAGAGAGCTGTAATTCTCACAGGAAGCTACTGAAAAGTAGACTCATAAGCCCTACTAATAACACTTCTCAACCAGAGGGAAAGAGGTGTGGCAGAAGCTTTCTGGCCTTTACGAACACCAGAAAAATACAAACAGTGCAGAGTTCTAATGAGGTCCCTTGTAGCCTGTAGATACAAAATAAGGGCCAGCACGACACCTAAGTTGTGCAACAGACGATCTTAATGAGAAAAGCCTTCTCCGGAGAATCTTCTGCCCGTTACCACTTTCTGTCCCCGTTACCTCAAGGCTCTGTCCTCGATCCCCTTCTCTTTTCAATCTACACGTCATCATTAGGTTCCTTAATAAAGCCCCATGGGTTTCAATATCATTTGTATGCCGATGACACCCAAATCTACCTCTCTGCACCAGACTTACCTCTTTCCTTACTAACCTGTGTCACTAACTGTCTTTCTCATATCTCATCTTGGATGTTCTTTCACTACCTTAAGCTAAATCTCTCCAAAACTGAACTCCTTATTTTTCCCCCTTCTTCCAATGTCTCCACCCCCAAAATTTCTATAACTGTTGATAATTCCATCAATACTCCTACCCCGCATGCCCGATGTCTTGGGGTCACACTTGACTCAGATCTTTCCTTCACTCCTCACATTCAGTCCTTAGCTAAAGCCTGCCGCTTCCACCTTAAAAACATAATTTATGCTTACCTGATAAATTCCTTTCTCCTGTAGTGTGGTCAGTCCACGGGTCATCATTACTTCTGGGATATTAACTCCTCCCCAACAGGAAGTGCAAGAGGATCACCCAGCAGAGTTGCTATATAGCTCCTCCCCTCTACGTCACACCCAGTCATTCGACCGAGAACCAACGAGAAAGGAGAAGCTAAAGGGTGCAGTGGTGACTGGAGTATAATTTAAAAATTTAGACCTGCCGCAAAAAAACAGGGCGGGCCGTGGACTGACCACACTACAGGAGAAAGGAATTTATCAGGTAAGCATAAATTATGTTTTCTCCTGTTAAGTGTGGTCAGTCCACGGGTCATCATTACTTCTGGGATACCAATACCACAGCTAAAGTACACAGATGACGGGAGGGACAGGAAGGATCTTTATACGGAAGGAACCACTGCCTGAAGAACCTTTCTCCCAAAAACAGCCTCCGAAGAAGCAAAAGTGTCAAATTTGTAAAATTTGGAAAAAGTATGAAGAGAAGACCAAGTTGCAGCCTTGCAAATCTGCTCAACAGAGGCCTCATTCTTAAAGGCCCAAGTGGAAGCCACAGCTCTAGTAGAATGAGCTGTAATTCTTTCAGGAGGCTGCCGTCCAGCAGTCTCATAGGCTAAACGTATTATACTACGAAGCCAAAAAGAGAGAGAGGTAGCAGAAGCTTTTTGACCTCTCCTCTGACCAGAATAAACGACAAACAGGGAAGAAGTTTGGCGAAAATCTTTAGTTGCCTGTAAATAAAATTTCAGGGCACGGACTACATCTAGATTGTGCAGAAGTCGTTCCTTCTTTGAAGAAGGGTTAGGGCACAATGATGGAACAACAATCTCTTGATTGATATTCTTGTTAGTGACTACCTTAGGTAAAAACCCAGGTTTAGTACGCAGAACTACCTTATCTGAATGAAAAATCAGATAAGGAGAATCACAATGTAAGGCTGATAACTCAGAGACTCTACGAGCCGAGGAAATAGCACAGAACTATTGGAACTTGGAAACAGAACTTTCCAAGATAACAGCTTGATATCAATGGAATGAAGGGGTTCAAACGGAACCCCCTGTAAAACATTAAGAACTAAGTTTAATCACCACAGTCCTCTCACACATCCTATCTATTAGTTGGGTGCAAGAGAATGACTGGGTGTGACGTAGAGGGGAGGAGCTATATAGCAACTCTGCTGGGTGATCCTCTTGCACTTCCTGTTGGGGAGGAGTTAATATCCCAGAAGTAATGATGACCCGTGGACTGACCACACTTAACAGGAGAAAAATCTCTAAAATTAGACATTTCCTTACACAAGATACAACTAAGATTTTAATCCACTCTCTCATCCTTTCCCGCCTCGAATACTGCAACTCCGTCCTCTCTGGTCTACCTAGCTGCCGCATAGCTCCTTTACAATCCATTAGGAATGCTTCTGCCAGGCTCATCTTCCTTACTCGTCGATCTTCATCTGCCGGGCCTCTCTGCCAATACCTTCACTGGCTTCCTCTTGCCTCTAGGATTAAACACAAAATCCTCACTCTGACATACAAAGCTCTCAACTGCACTGCTCCCCCCTACATTTCAGAACTTATCTCCAGTTCAGCTCAGGATCTCCTCCTCTCTTTTAACTTCCTCACATTCCCATTTACAGGACTTCTCCAGACTGGCCCCCATCTTGTGGAACTCCCTGCCTCGCTCCACAAGACTCTCCCCTAGTTTTAACAGCTTCAAGCGCTCCCTAAAAACTCTACTATTCAGGGATGATTACAACCAACACTAACTTTTTCTAACCCGTTTGCTTTCCCCTTGAACCCCTTAGAATGTAAGCCTATGAGCCCAGCTGTTTACAGATCGCCTTCATAAGAGCAAAGATTCTTCACTATCTTTACAGCTAATTCAGCTTTGCCATTAGCTTGAGGGTGTTGCGGGGAAGACCAAAAATAGAAAATATCGCAGGAGCACCAAGCATAAGGGTAAAATTGAATGCTTTATTGGTAACAAGACACACACCCTGGGGGTAAAATGAGTACACACACCCTGGGGGTAAAATGCAGTAATATATCAAATGAAAAATAGGCTGACCGGTTTCGGCATGTTGCCTTACTCCTAGCCTGCTTAAAATCTAAACATGACTTGCAAACTTAAAACCATTCATTTGATTGCCTATTGGATGGAGGGTTAACTATCCTCCCTCTCCTAAACCAATCAGGCTGTCCAGATGCACACTCCTCTGTTTCGAACAGCTAATGACTAATCAACCTCTAGTGAGGGCGTTATAGGCTGTATCCTTATTTAACAGATCAGGAGAGTTGTTTTACTATCCCTTGCCTATGTATAACAAAAACCCTCCGTACAAAATCAATACATGCACAATTGCAGTCTAGCTCCTAATACAGAGCTATTGTTTCTTCCCCCCGGTTGCTTAAACTTCGTGTATTGTTAATTATGTTTATGCTTAGTGAATACACCTTATGCTCTCCTGCGCATCCAGGCGCTCAGTGTGTACACTCCCCCCTCCATTTCATACTCAGGCTTCTTCTGTTATCAGAGCGGAGTCTAAACGATTGCCTAAACTGCGTATATTATTATTAATGTTTTTGCTTAGTGAATACACTTTATACACTCCTACAATCTGGGTGCTCAGTATGTACACTCCCCTCTCTAATTCATACTCAGATTTTTTTTGTTATCAGAGCGGAGTCTAGACAGACACTCCCCTTAGTTTTTGTTTGCTATGCAAACATGCCTAGTCCGTCAACAGGCCGGACCAATCCAGACATGATAGCAACGATTGAGTCCCTGGTTACCTCTACGTAATTCTCATGTAGTGTGCATTCTGCATACCTTAGGATCCGAAGTACAATAGTCAAGTTTCCTATTAGGGCTCCTCTATATATGGAGAGATGGAAGTGGGTGGTATGGGGGTGGGAGGGGTGCAAGGCTCATTTTACAAAGTCTCTAATCTCATTTTGCATGTTGGGCCAATATAGGGTATCTCGTGCCTGCCTATAGCATGCTTCTCCACTAATGTGACTGGCATGAATACGCGTCAGCATCTCTGATCTTAATGATTTAGGAATGATGACCCTTGACCACTTGTACAGTACACCATCCTGAATGCCGATTTCATCTCGGAAAGTCCAGTATTCTCTTACAATTAATGGCACCTCTGCCTTTGAATCTGGCCAACCATTCAGAACAACATACTTAAGTGCTTGCAAACTCTTGTCAATTTCTGTGTGCTGTTTTATCTGAAGCAATCGGTCTGTGACGTTTAAATAGTTCGAATGATTAATCTGCGACATGACATCCAGGTCCTGTTGAACATTTCAAATTGTGTGTTGTGCACTTTCGGGTGTACCACTTGCTGCTGTAGCTCTGCTAAGAGTGTCACTAATGTACATTTCAGGTCCAAGTTTATAGTCAATATTTAGGCAATAATTTTGTAACGTGAGCAACATGCTCTGTAGACGTTTTGGTGCACACAAAAGTGGTTTCTTGAAAATAGATATCAGAGGCTTATGGTCAGTTTTTGCCGTGATCTTGTGATGACCATAGAGGTAGTGATGAAAGCGCTGGCAGGCAAACACAATACTCAGACATTCCTTTTCAATTTGTGCATAATTTTGCTCAGTAAGGGTCAGTGCTCTTGAAGCAAAAGCGATAGGCTGGTCAGCTTGCAATAGGCAACACCCTAGTCCACTTTTGCTTGCGTCACTTTGAATAGTTACAGGATTTGTAACATCATAGTACTTCAGGACAGGTGTATCTGTGACCAAACGTTTAATGTCCTGCACCGCATTATCATGCTTAGGAAGCCAATGACAAACTGCATCCTTGTCCAGAAGCCTTCTCAACAGCTCGCAAACCTCTGAGAGGTGTGGTAGGAATTTTGATAGGTAGGTAACAAATCCTATGAAGCGCTGCAGGAATTTCACATTCGCCAGCTGTGGCATATCCAGTATAGCTCCGATAGTATGCGTCCATGGAAGCGGTCAGGGTTTTTTCCCTGTTGTGTTTTACTCAACTCTCTTGCTGACTATGGTGCATTGTGGGGGTTGATGCTCAATTCCTGCACTTCCTTTTATGGCCAGACTGGTGTGCATCATCCATGTGAGACAGGATGCAGTCTCAGAATTGTGATGTCATCACTTATTATTTAAAGGGCCTCTGTTCAGTATGCTTTGCCTTTGCGTTGTCTCAGACCTGTTTGTGAGAGTTCCTGTGTATAACCTGACTGCCTGACGTCCTTCCTGGTTCCTGATCCCTGGCTTGTTCCTGACTCTGCTGTTCTCCTTGTTCCTGATTCCGGCTCGCCTGACTATTCGCTTTGGCTCCTGACTCGGCTCATCTAACTACCAGCTCTGGTTTTGATTCCTGGCTTGTTATTTGACTTGTGGACTTTTTTATTATTATTTGCTATTAATAAAGGTGTGATTATGGGGGGCGGAGCCGGCAGCTGCAGAGATGGCAGCATAACTCCGGAGCTCCGCTGTAAAGGCCCTTATATCATTATGAATCCTCATCATCCTTGCTCCTAAACTCTCCTACAACATTCCCCAGCACCTCTAACACCTGTGGCAACAACTCTGAGGGATAATCCTTTCATCTCCCCCTGGACCAGAGACACCCAGCACTCCGGGCCGAATTCAGGCTACATCCGACATCAGGCAACAAATATACCCCTTTGCTGGTCATCAGGGGCCACAACCAAGCTCCTAGGAAGGCCCACAATCTAAAACGGAGGGCCCCAAGACTGAAAAGCAGCACCCGATTTTCGAGTCGGACCGGAAATTAAATTTAGCCCGGGGATTGGGCCTACCCCGGAACTCCGGAACTCCGTTTTCTCCAGGGTAAGAACTTTTTATAAACCCTACTAAATCAGCCTACCCACACTGAGACAAGCGCATTCCCTAACTGTAATCTGGCCACAATATATAATTAACAACTGCATGACCTCTGCAGGCCTCTGCAACACACTGAGCCTGGGGATTAGGCCTACTACAGGACCAGCTACAGACACAGACTAGCTGCGCACTCTAACCTAACTTTCATGCCTAATTACTGAAGCAGGATCTGCAACTCAAATACTCCAAATACCCCCTTGTGCAAAAGAGGAAATAAATAACAGTTTTGCTGCTTTTAACCACTGACTTTGTTGACTCTGCAGCTCTTTTGAAACACAAATCCTCAGCAACATTCAATACCTGGCTTTCAAATTTAGCCCAGAGATAAAACCACTCTTTCCATGTTTTGTTGCCGTGATTCTAGTACATTCTAGTACAGACTTTAACCCTTCCAACCGCAATACACCACCGCTGTGCATCTCTTATTTATTGGCAGTAATTGTAAGACCCTTTTGCCTGTTTTGAGGACTTGTTCTAATACCTCCATATACCTCTTAAGTGTTTCTTGACATAAGACTACCTTGGCGCAGGAGAACCACGAGTCACGCCACGTGTATCTCTGGCCCAACATGACGGCTAAACGCAATATCAAACATGATAAAATGTCAAAATCTCTTACAGGGAAATCAAGCCTTATGTCCTCTTTTTTACATAGTTCAGACACAACGAATACCTCTCCTGCTTCCCAAAAAACTGGTGACAAAACCCCTCAAACCCTGTCACAGGAATCTCAACCAAACAGAACTTTACCAGCTGAATGCCAACTGTCTCCTTCATTTTTGCAAAATTTACCATCGAAAAAGGACATTGCGGACATAGTCCGTTCCTGTATTAGAGAAGAGCTGGCCGAATTAAAGCAGGACATTCACACCTTAGGTTTCCAAGTTGAATCTCTTGAAAGTAACCAAGAAACCATTAAAGAGGATGTACAGCAACTAACTGACCAAGTAACCTCTCAACAGGAGACCATACTTTCCCTCCAAGATAAGCTCGACGACCTCGAGAATCGAAGCAGGCGCAAAAATATGCGTATCAGAGGAGTGCCAGAGTCAGTCTTGCCCAGAGATTTCCCAGTTTATTTGCAAGATTTATTTCGACATCTGAAAGAATCTTCCTATACTGAGGATATCCTATGGGTCAGAGCTCATAGAACTTTGAGACCAAAACCTCCTGACTCAGCTCCGCCACGAGATATCGTGATCCGTTTAAAGAACTTTCAAGAAAAAGAAATGCTCTTACGACAATCCCGCAAAACTCAGCCTGTAAGATTTAGAGGCAATGTCTTACAATTCTTCCAGGACTTATCAACCCGCACCTTACAACGCAGGAAAGAATTTTCCCCTCTTACTACCATGTTAAGAAATAAGAGAATCCCCTACAGATGGGGCTTTCCAACACATCTTTGGACCATCAGCAATAACACCCGTGTCATCTGCAAAACTCCAGAAGACACTCAAACTTTTTGTACAGCACTTGGCCTTGAACCACCTATGGAATCACTACCTGAACCACAGAACTCACAAATCTCTAAGGGACGAATCAATCCAAATGAGTCCTGGCATACAGCCCTTCCTAAGAAAGCCAAAGCAAAAGAAGCCACCACAAGAAGGCAACCCACTACCGGCTTGACCTCCTCTGAAGACTCACCTTTGTGAACTCTTTTACACCTATCTCAGTAATACTAAACAAATAGATGGACATTTTGGCGAATGTTGCCCCTTCGGGAAAGGCAAGTACAGGTCATCATCATTTAGTCTAGTCTTTTTGCAACTCAGCAATTTAGAACCTTCTGCTATTATCAGAACGAGAGCAAAGATAGATTCTGACAACTCCTTTCCCATCTTGCCTACCTCATCCTCCCCCCCCTTCCCACCTATCCTTTCTCCTTCCTACCCACCCCTCCAACTTATCTACCTCACCTTCCCCACTCTAGGATTCCTATTTAATATAATTTAAAAAAAAAATGTCAACTTCTCAGGGCACTTTATGGTACTGCCCCCAACTTACTCTCAGTTATGACCTATGATAGGCAGAGAGATTTTTTGTTTTTGGTTAATATGTCAATGTTTTTTATGGTTAATAATGTTATTATGTTTGTTATGAGAAACTGTTTAAGTTATCACCTGTCAAATGAATGTTTTTCTCCTGCAGAGATGTGCCCACACAATTGTAAGATACATATACGTAAAGTGCTCTATGTGACCTCATCCACACAATTAAACAACATACCCCAACAAACACACTATGTTGCCCAAAAACAAGAACGGTGAAACTCGTAAACTAACCCTTCTCACACAAAATGCTAAGGGACTCAACTCACCCCACAAACGATCTAAAGCCCTTTCAGACCTTTCAAAAAGACAAGTAGACATCTTATTCCTACAAGAGACTCATTTTAAAAAAAACAAAGAGCCCAAATATTTTGGGAAAACATTCACCACTCACTATCACAGCTCCAACACATCAAAAAGAGGTGGAGTCAGTATTCTACTGCATAAGTCTCTCCCCTTCACCCATATCCAAACCTCTAGAGACACTGAGGGCCGTTTTCTCGGCCTAGTAGGTCTACTTTATGGTAGACCTATTACCCTGGTAAAAATCTACGCCCCAAATGTAAAACAAACCCCTTTCTTTAAACAAATATTTAACCACATTTTAGACATCGCAAAAGGACCCATCTTTGTTGCAGGGGATTTTAATGTTCCCATTCACCCTACTAAGGATAGCTCCAATCCTACAATAGCGATATCAAAAAAAGTCACTAATGTATTATGGACAGGTCTGAGAAACCTTAACCTCCACGACACTTGGCGTTTTATCCACCAGGACACCCGAGACTATACCTTTTTCTCCCATCCTAACAGAACATATAGTCGCATAGATTACATTTTCACCAATCAACCTGCCCTAGCCTTAGTCAACAGATGCGTTATTTCCCCCACATCATGGTCAGACCATTCAGCGGTAAAACTAACCATATCATGGACAAACACCCCACTAACATCATATACGTGGAAACTAGACAACTCCCTTCTTAACAATCCAGACACAATTAAGAAACTTACTAGTACCATTGAAGAATATTTTAGATTAAATATCCCCTCAACGGCCAACAAATACACAATATGGGAAGCACATAAGTGCGTGCTCAGAGGCGAATTAATTAAATTAAAGGCTCATTTCCAAAAATTACATCGACAGCAATATAATGAGCTATCAAACACCTTTGCCCGACTGGATCTGGCCCATAAACAATCCCCTACAAACCCTGATATACTGACTGACTTACAAAACGCTAAACAAGCATTAGACGGTTTCCTACAAATAGAATACCAGACACTTCGCGCAAAAACTAACAGCATGTTTTATTATGAAAGCAATAGGTCAGGCAAGTTATTAGCAAGAGCCTTGAAAAAAAAGAGATTGAAATCCTATATTTACGAATTGCAAACACCTAATTGTCCCCACACCCTAAAAACTACTAAAGAAATTCTACAATCCTTTCATGACTATTATTCCACCTTATATAATATTCAAAGAAATGCACCCTCTCAAGGCCCTACCCCAGCTCTGATCTCTTATATTTCCAGCGCACATCTACCCACTATAACAACTGATCAACTTAACACCCTTAACAAACCCATTACCCAAATTGAACTCACCACGGCCATAAAATCACTTAACAATGGGAAAAGCCCAGGGCCAGACGGTTTCACTGGAAAGTACTATCACACCTTCTCTTCTCAACTATCCCCTTATCTCACTCAATTATTCAATGAGGTAACGGACACTACTAACCCGTTCCCTCAATCCATGCTAGAAGCGCAAGTAGTAGTGATCCCAAAACCAGGTAAACCCCCTACAACGCCCGCTAACTTTCGCCCAATCTCCCTCCTTAACATAGATATCAAACTTTACGCTAAAATATTAGCCAACCGCATCAACTCAATACTCCCAACAATTGTACATATTAATCAGGCAGGTTTCACTCCTCTTAGAGAAGCTAAAGATAATACGACCAAAATTCTATTACTAATGGAACATGCAGTTCACAACCATATCCCCTCCGCGTTCATTTCTATGGACGCGGAGAAAGCCTTTGATAGGCTAAACTGGCAATTTCTGAAGGAGACACTTACCCAATTTGGCTTCGACTCGACCTTCACTGGAAAAATATTCTCCCTTTATAACAGTCCACAAGCCAAAATAAAGTTGAACAATACTTTGTCCCAACCATTTTCAATCACAAACGGAACGAGACAGGGATGCCCCCTCTCCCCTATATTATTTATCCTTGCAATGGAGGTCCTAGCATCACATATTAGACACAACACGGACATACAGGGGTTCAAAATTGCTCACCAAGAATATAAAGCCACCTTATACGCTGATGACCTCTTTCTCACACTAACACGACCTCAAAACTCACTTCCGCCCCTCATTCAAACAATACACCAATACGGCAATTTTTCAAACTTCAAAATAAATATTACCAAATCAGAATTGCTCCCACTTGGACTACAGACGGAGGAAATCACTGCAATACAAGCACTCGCTCACTTTCGCATACAAACACGCGCTATAAAATACCTTGGTATATATATCTCCCACCACACACAAGTCACACTGGACACCAATTATAAAGCCATAGCCGATTTAATCCAAAATATACTACGCTCCTGGAACAATAAACCACTCTCATGGTTAGGCAGAATTAATTCAGTCAAAATGATTCTTCTTCCCAAATTACTATACCTCTTCCAAACACTACCGATCCCAATCCCCAAATCTGTGATACATAACCTTCAAAAATCCTTCATCTCCTATATATGGCAACACAAAAGACCTCGGATTGCTACTGCCACCCTTTATCGCTCCAAAGAACTGGGCGGCCTTGGGATCCCAAACCTTACCCAATATAGACTGGCTAGCTTCTACACCAGAATAATACATTGGTGCAGACATTCAGTTCACAAAGAATGGGTTCTTCTAGAGCACTCGTTATCGAATACTTCACATCTTGGCAGCAAGTGCTGGCTACATCCCTCCAAAAGAAACTTACCTACATATCTACCAATAATCACTAGAGAAACTCTAAAATTATGGGATACATCCATAAAACAACATAACCATATCTCAACTGTACCCTCCCCACTAACACCCCTTTGTGAAAATCCAGATTCTCCAATACCATTCCCCACACAAACAACTCAAACACCTCACATTATAAACTCCTCTCCCTGCCTTACAGTCATTCAAAACGGGAAAATCAAACCCTTAACCGAACTGGCCCCCATCCTGGACAAAATACATATAGAATGGTTTAAATACCAGCAACTAACAGACTTCCTTGTCAAACATCCACATAAGCTATTACTTTTTCGCCCCCATACGGGCTACGAAAGCAGCTGCATCTATGACACCCTACACAGGGGCTTTCTATCTTTTACATACCAATTACTTACGGAACCAAGCAGCACATCTCTCCCCTCGTACACGCAAAAGTGGGAAACAGAGATAGGCATTACACAAACCCCTAAGGAATGGCAAAAAATCTTCTCTTGCATGACAAAATGTTAAGTTACTATATAGATGGTACTATACACCTCACCGACTTCACACCATTTTCCCTACACACTCACCAGAGTGTTGGAGAGGTTGCCACAACGTTGGCACTCCCACACACATCTGGTGGAAGTGCCCAACAGTCCAAAAATATTGGGAAGCTATCAGAGTCGAATTTGAAAAAGTTCTATCTCTAAGTCTCAGGCTCGACATCTGGTTTTTCATCTTTAATAAATTTACCAAAATAACTTGCAAACTCCGACTAGCCCTACTGACCATCATGACAAACTCAGCAAAACGACTAATTCCCAAAAACTGGAAATGCAATACACTTCCATCTATCCAGGTCTGGAGAGAAACAACCACCCAATCTCTTCAACTAGAAAAATATCGCTTTACTCGTAACAAACAAGTAGCCGACTATGACTCGATATATTTTTTGTGGGAGGAATATCTTAATAAGACAACCCCCACACCCAAAACCACCACCGGAACATCGACTTCTTAAATGCATATTCACTGACTACCCTTAGCTGACAAGCCAGATGCCTTCTCCTATTACTTTGACTTGAACAGAAGGTCATTTCAAGAGCCCGATAATCACTGACACAACAATTTACGTTTCTGCAGGAATCAGGTACATATGAATATACATTTATACATCCATTTGAATTGTTCATTGTATTTTCTCATTCACTTAATTGAATTGTTTCCTTTTTTCTTTCCTAGTTTAAATAACTTACCTATGCAATCTAAATTTGCCTATTGAACGATAAATATATCTACAACTCATATATGTCGAAACACTGTGTCATGTATATGGAATCATTGTAACCACATTGTTGCATATGTAACTGTTTTAATTCTGCGTTGTACGCAGTAATTTTATGTTCAATAAAGCTTTTGAAAAAAAAAATAAAAAAAAAATAAAGGTGTGATTATATTTGCACTTCTCGTCTCAGTCTGATTCCTGGCACCCTGACAGAAGCAGACCTCTTTGATCTTGAATTGCAGTTTTTTCATGCCAAGTCTTAGTTTCACATGCCTACAACGATTCATCAGTTCCAATAGTTTGCCATCATGATCTTGCTCTGCTTCCCTATCTGTATCCCCACAGCCAACCACAAGGATGTCATCAGCTATTGGTTCGATACCACTGAGTCCAGCCAATAGTTCATGTTGTTTACGTTGATACACCTCTGGTGCAACTGATACTCCAAAAGGCAATTTGAGCCATCTTTTCCTGCCCCATGGAGTCCAGAAGGTTGTCATGTGGCTACTTGCATTATCCAACTTACATTGTAAAAATGCATCTCGGGCATCAACAAGTGTGAACAGACGTGCCGTAGGCAGCTTGTACAAAACATCCTCGAGAGTTGGAATGATGTACTGAGATCGCCTCAGTGCCTGATTTAAGAATTTGGGATCTATGCATATTCTTAGCTTATCAGGCTTCTTTACAACCACCATGTTACTTATCCAATCAGTTGGTTCAGTCACTGTTGCTAAATGTCCATCAATCTCATACTGGTCGAGCTGCGCCTTAACTGCCTGTTTTATGGCCACTGGCACATTGCGTGGTGCGCATTGTACTGGAGGGACACTTATGTCAAGGTCGAAATGAACTTCCCCTGGTACAGATTATACTGGGCCATTAAAAACATCACTACATTCCTTTAATAGCAAATGTTTTGTCAAGGGCCCTTTGAATTGATTGTCCATCACGTTGAGCTCTGCGGGGATAGAGAAATGCATCAGCCCTAGACACTCACAGGTTGAGCCGCATAACAGTGGCTTTCGGCAGGCTTCCACAATTTCGAACTCTAGCTTGTCTGTCCTTCCACGTATGACACATTCTGTCCTGAAGAGTCCTAGAGATTTCATAAGCTCACCTGAGTATAACTTTAGTCTGGTGTCACTTGGCAGTAGACACTTCTGGTGCTAACATTTTGTCTCTCAAGCAAATTACATCACATATTGCTCCTGAATCGAGCTGGCAGGATTAGGGCTAATTATTTAAATTTAAAGTTACAAACCATTTCTTTCCTCTGGCTTGCACAGTACCGATCAATTCACTACTGTATATCACTTCAGATGTGTTCTCAATGGTGTGTAACTTTCCTAATGATGGCTGTCTTTTACTTGACAAACGTTAGCAAAGTGATTTGTTCTTCCACAAGACCTACAAAATTTCCCATAAGCTGGCCATTGCTCTTAAATTCTTTGATGCACAGTCCCACAATATTTGCATGCTGTAGGGTTTGCAGCATTTGTGCTAAACAGGCAGCGTTGTTGCTGTGGTTTGCTTATGTGTTGTCGCTGCATTGCAATGTTTATGCTGTCGGTCTGCTGTCTGTCCTGTTACATAACTTTCAAACGTCTGTCAGTTAGCTCTGCTGTAAGGCACGTTTCAATGGCTGTGTTTAAAGTTAAGTCATGTTCTCTTAGTAGACGCCTGCATGTGCGCTCACTAGCTACACCGAGAACAATTTTGTCCCTTATTAATTCAACCCTTAGAGTACCATATTCACAAGTTGCTGCCTTTTCTCTCAAGCGTGTAACAAAGTTATCAAGAGATTCTCCCTCTTCTTGTTTGCAGCATCCAAATACATAACTTTCATAAATGACATTTTTAGCAGGTTTAAAAACAAAATTTATGCTTACCTGATAAATTCCTTTCTCCTGTAGTGTGGTCAGTCCACGGGTCATCATTACTTCTGGGATATTAACTCCTCCCCAACAGGAAGTGCAAGAGGATCACCCAGCAGAGCTGCTATATAGCTCCTCCCCTCTACGTCACACCCAGTCATTCGACCGAGAACCAACGAGAAAGGAGAAGCCCAAGGGTGCAGTGGTGACTGGAGTATAATTTAAAAATTTAGACCTGCCATAAAAACAGGGCGGGCCGTGGACTGACCACACTACAGGAGAAAGGAATTTATCAGGTAAGCATAAATTTTGTTTTCTCCTGTTAAGTGTGGTCAGTCCACGGGTCATCATTACTTCTGGGATACCAATACCAAAGCTAAAGTACACGGATGACGGGAGGGACAGGCAGGCTCTTTATACGGAAGGAGCCACTGCCTGAAGAACCTTTCTCCCAAAAACAGCCTCCGAAGAAGCAAAAGTGTCAAATTTGTAAAATTTGGAAAAAGTATGAAGAGAAGACCAAGTTGCAGCCTTGCAAATCTGTTCAACAGAGGCCTCGTTCTTAAAGGCCCAAGTGGAAGCCACAGCTCTAGTAGAATGAGCTGTAATCCTTTCAGGAGGTTGCTGTCCAGCAGTCTCATAGGCTAAACGTATTATGCTACGAAGCCAAAAAGAGAGAGAGGTAGCCGAAGCTTTTTGACCTCTCCTCTGACCAGAATAAACGACAAACAGGGAAGACGTTTGTCGAAAATCCTTAGTTGCCTGTAGATAAAATTTCAGGGCACGAACTACATCTAGATTGTGTAGAAGACGTTCCTTCTTCGAAGAAGGATTAGGACACAAAGATGGAACAACAATCTCTTGATTGATATTCCTGTTAGTGACTACCTTAGGTAAGAACCCAGGTTTAGTACGCAGAACTACCTTGTCTGAATGAAAAATCAGATAAGGAGAATCACAATGTAAGGCAGATAACTCAGAGACTCTTCGAGCCGAGGAAATAGCCATTAAAAACAGAACTTTCCAAGATAACAGCTTGATATCAATGGAATGAAGGGGTTCAAACGGAACACCCTGTAAAACATTAACAACTAAGTTCAAACTCCATGGTGGAGCAACAGTTTTAAACACAGGCTTGATCCTAGCCAAAGCCTGACAAAAAGCTTGAACGTCCGGAACCTCTGACAGACGTTTGTGTAAAAGAATGGACAGAGCTGAAATCTGTCCCTTTAAGGAACTAGCGGATAAACCCTTTTCTAAACCTTCTTGTAGAAAAGACAATATCCTAGGAATCCTAACCTTACTCCATGAGTAACTCTTGGATTCGCACCAATATAAGTATTTACGCCATATTTTATGGTAAATCCTTCTGGTAACAGGCTTCCTAGCCTGTATTAAGGTATCAATTACTGACTCAGAAAAACCACGTTTTGATAAAATCAATCGTTCAATTTCCAAGCAGTCAGCTTCAGAGAAATTAGATTTTGATGTTTGAAGGGACCCTGGATCAGAAGGTCCTGTCTCAGAGGCAGAGACCAAGGTGGACAGGATGACATGTCCACTAGATCTGCATACCAAGTCCTGCGTGGCCACGCAGGCGCTATTAGAATCACCGATGCTCTCTCCTGTTTGATTCTGGCAATCAAACGAGGAAGCATCGGGAAGGGTGGAAACACATAAGCCATCCCGAAGGTCCAAGGTGCTGTCAAAGCATCTATCAGAACCGCCCCCGGATCCCTGGATCTGGACCCGTAACAAGGAAGCTTGGCGTTCTGTCGAGACGCCATGAGATCTATCTCTGGTTTGCCCCAACGTCGAAGTATTTGGGCAAAGACCTCCGGATGAAGTTCCCACTCCCCCGGATGAAAAGTCTGACGACTTAGGAAATCCGCCTCCCAGTTCTTCACTCCCGGGATGTGGATTGCTGACAGGTGGCAAGAGTGAGACTCTGCCCAGCGAATTATCTTTGATACTTCCATCATTGCTAGGGAGCTTCTTGTCCCTCCTTGATGGTTGATGTAAGCTACAGTCGTGATGTTGTCCGACTGAAACCTGATGAACCCCCGAGTTGTTAACTGGGGCCAAGCCAGAAGGGCATTGAGAACTGCTCTCAATTCCAGAATGTTTATTGGCAGGAGACTCTCCTCCTGAGTCCATGGTCCCTGAGCCTTCAGAGAATTCCAGACAGCGCCCCAACCTAGTAGGCTGGCGTCTGTTGTTACAATTGTCCAGTCTGGCCTGCTGAATGGCATCCCCCTGGACAGATGTGGCCGAGAAAGCCACCATAGAAGAGAATTTCTGGTCTCTTGATCCAGATTCAGAGTAGGGGACAAGTCTGAGTAATCCCCATTCCACTGACTTAGCATGCACAATTGCAGCGGTCTGAGATGTAGGCGTGCAAAGGGTACTATGTCCATTGCCGCTACCATTAAGCCGATCACCTCCATGCATTGAGCCACTGACGGGTGTTGAATGGAATGAAGGACACGGCAAGCATTTAGAAGCTTTGTTAACCTGTCTTCTGTCAGGTAGAATGAGACTTGACAGTTTGAAAGCTTGAAGCTTGTATCAGAATGTCGTCTAGGTACGGAGCTACCGAAATTCCTCGCGGTCTTAGTACCGCCAGAAGAGCACCCAGAACATTTGTGAAGATTCTTGGAGCCGTAGCCAACCCGAATGGAAGAGCTACAAACTGGTAATGCCTGTCTAGGAAGGCAAACCTTAGATACCGGTAATGATCCTTGTGAATCGGTATGTGAAGGTAAGCATCCTTTAAATCCACTGTGGTCATGTACTGACCCTCTTGGATCATGGGTAGGATTGTCCGAATAGTTTCCATTTTGAACGATGGAACTCTTAGGAATTTGTTTAGGATCTTTAAATCCAAGATTGGCCTGAAAGTTCCCTCTTTTTTGGGAACCACAAACAGATTTGAGTAAAACCCCTGTCCGTGTTCCGACCGCGGAACCGGATGGATCACTCCCATTAGTAAAAGATCTTGTACACAGCGTAAAAACGCCTCTTTCTTTATTTGGTTTGTTGACAACCTTGACAGATGAAATCTCCCTTTTGGGGGAGAGAATTTGAAGTCCAGAAGATATCCCTGAGATATGATCTCTAACGCCCAGGGATCCTGAACATCTCTTGCCCAAGCCTGGGCGAAGAGAGAAAGTCTGCCCCCCACTAGATCCGTTCCCGGATCGGGGGCCCTCAATTCATGCTGTCTTAGGGGCAGCAGCAGGTTTCCTGGCCTGCTTGCCCTTGTTCCAGGACTGGTTAGGTCTCCAGCCTTGTCTGTAGCGAGAAACAGCTCCTTCCTGTTTGGGTGCAGAGGAAGTTGATGCTGCTCCTGCCTTGAAATTACGAAAGGAACGAAAATTAGACTGTCTAGCCTTAGGTTTGGCTCTGTCTTGAGGCAGGGCATGGCCTTTACCTCCTGTAATGTCAGCGATAATTTCTTTCAACCCGGGCCCGAATAAGGTCTGCCCTTTGAAAGGTATGTTAAGTAATTTAGATTTAGAAGTAACGTCAGCTGACCAGGATTTTAGCCACAGTGCTCTGCGTGCCTGAATGGCGAATCCGGAATTCTTAGCCGTAAGTTTAGTTAAATGTACTACGGCATCAGAAATAAATGAATTAGCTAGCTTAAGTGTCTTAAGCTTGTTTGAAATTTCATCTATAGTTATTGAGTCAAGAGTCTCATCCAGGGACTCGGACCAAAAAGCTGCCGCGGCCGTGACAGATGCAATACATGCAAGGGGTTGCAATATAAAACCTTGTTGAACAAACATTTTCTTAAGGTAACCCTCTAATTTTTTATCCATTGGATCTGAAAAGGCACAGCTATCCTCCACCGGGATAGTGGTACGCTTAGCCAGAGTAGAAACCGCTCCCTCCACCTTAGGGACCGTCTGCCATAAGTCCCGTGTGGTGGCGTCTATTGGAAACATTTTTCTAAACACAGGAGGGGGGGAAAAGGGTACACCGGGCCTATCCCACTCCTTAGTAATTATCTCTGTAAGCCTCTTAGGTATAGGAAATACGTCAGTACTCGCCGGTACCGCATAGTATCTATCCAGCCTACATAATTTCTCTGGGATTGCAACGGTGTTACAATTATTCAGAGCTGCTAATACCTCCCCTAACAGTACACGGAGGTTTTCGAGTTTAAACTTAAAATTAGAAATGTCTGAATCCATTCTATTGGGATCAGAACCGTCACCTGCAGATTGAAGCTCTCCGTCCTCATGTTCAGCATACTGTGACGCAGTATCAGACATGGCCCTATTATCAACAGCGCACTCTGTTCTCACCCCAGAGTGATCACGCTTACCTCTAAGTTCTGGTAATTTAGCCAAAACTTCAGTCATAACATTGGCCATATCCTGTAATGTGATATGTAATGGCCGCCCTGATGTACTCGGCGCTACAAAATCACGCACCTCCCGAGCGGGAGATGCAGGTACTGACACGTGAGGCGAGTTAGTCGGCATAACTCTCCCCTCGTTGTTTGGTGAATGATGTTCAATTTGTACAGATTGACTTTTATTTAAAGTAGCATCAATGCAATTAGTACATAAATTTCTATTGGGCTCCACTTTGGCTTTAGCACATATAGCACAGAGATATTCCTCTGAGTCAGACATGTTTAACACACTAGCAATTAAACTAACAACTTGGAAATACTTTTCAAAGCAATTTACAAATAATATGAAAACGTACTGTGCCTTTAAGAAGCACAGAAAAAAGTTATGACAGTTGAGAAATAATAAACTTGAGAAACTATAATATCAAATTCTTTCCGGTAAAAACACAATTTTAGCAAAGGATTGCCCCCATTAGCAATGGATAACTAACCCTGAATAGCAGAAAAAAGGTGCAGAAAATAAACGTTTTTTATCACAGTCAGTCACAATCTCACAGCTCTGCTGTGAGTGATTACCTCCCTCAAATTAACTTTTGAAGACCCCTGTGCTCTGTAGAGACGAACCGGATCATGCAGGGAAGACAAGAGACTTCTGACTGAATTTTCTGATGCGTAGCAAAAGCGCCAAAAAAGGCCCCTCCCCCTCACACACAACAGTGAGGGAGATCAGTAAACTGTCTTAAATGAAATAAAAACGACTGCCAAGTGGAAAAAAACAGTGCCCAAAACAATTTTTCACCCAGTACCTCAGATAATTAAACGATTTAACATGCCAGCAAAAACGTTTAACATCAAATAAATGAAATGTCATTAGAAAGCCTGTTGCTAGTCACTGCAAATTAGGCTAAAGTCTTATGCATACAGTATTATCCCAGTGAAGTGCCATTCCCCAGAATACTGAAGTGTAAATATACATACATGACAGCCTGATACCAGTTGCTACTACTGCATTTAAGGCTGAGCTTACATTATATCGGTATGGCAGAATTTTCTCAGTCAATTCCATTGTCAGAAAATAATATGCTGCTACATACCTCTTTGCAGGTTAACCTGCCCGCTGTCCCCTGATCTGAAGTTTACCTCACTCCTCAGATGGCCGAGAACAGCAATATGATCTTAACTACGCCGGCTAAAATCATACAAAAAACTCAGGTAGATTCTTCTTCAAATTCTACCAGAGAAGGAACAACACACTCCGGTGCTGTTATAAAATAACAAACTTTTGATTGAAGGTATAAGACTAAGTATAATCACCACAGTCCTCTCACACATCCTATCTATTAGTTGGGTGCAAGAGAATGACTGGGTGTGACGTAGAGGGGAGGAGCTATATAGCAGCTCTGCTGGGTGATCCTCTTGCACTTCCTGTTGGGGAGGAGTTAATATCCCAGAAGTAATGATGACCCGTGGACTGACCACACTTAACAGGAGAAATAAGCTTCCAGTGCATCTAAAACGGCTGTAACATTCTCATGCTGCTCTGCTGTGAGGGTCAGATTGTGCTTAGACACATGCTTGCATTCACTGCCCATGACTCTTCTCAGAGTTGCTGCCTGCACTACGGCAGATTTCTCATTCAACCCTGTAGTCAGGGAATAATCTTCAAATTCAGCTATGAAAGTTTCCCAATTGAAGCTGCAATTCCCACTGATTCTCATTCCCTCTGGGTGAGGTATACAATTCATGGCAGTCATGTTGTCTTTAAATCTCTATACTCTCAAATATCAGAAAAACCAAACAAAAAACGTTTTAGGCTGTAACTCACAAAGCTGTGCTGTATCCAAAAGTTGCTGTTCTTCAAACAAGAGGCTCAAGTCCTGATTGTAGTTACTTCTGACACCATGTTTCATGTATAGAAATAAATACACTACAAGCTGTTCGTGTGAGGAATCATGTTGAACTATATAACTACATCCAGGTCAGAGGTAGGAACAGGAAACAGGAAGTATAAGGCAATACAATGTTACCATAAACAGAGTCAGAGTAATTGCATAATAACTCCATAACAGAGGCTGCTGTTCAGTAGTTTCATAGGCAAAGCGAATTATACTCTTCAGCCACCAAGAAAGTGAGGTAGCCGTAGCTTTCTGCCCCTTACGTTTCCTGGAGAAAACCACAAAGAGAGCAGAAGACTGACAAAAATCTTTAGTCGTCTGTAAATAGAATTTCAATGCCCGCACCACGTCTAAATTGTGTAGCAAACGTTCTTTCTGAGAAGAAGGCTTAGGACACAAAGAAGGAACAACAAACTCCTGATTAATGTTCCGATCTGAAACTACTTTAGGAAGAAACCCTAACTTAGTATGCAAAACTACCTAATCTGCATTAAAAAAAAGGTAAGGAGACTCATACTGTAATGCCGAAAGCTCTGAAACTCTTCGAGCAGATGAATTAGCAACAAGAAACAAAACTTTCCAAGATAACAACTTAATATCTAAGGAATGCATTGGCTCAAACAGAGCCTGTTGAAGAACTTTAAGAACTAGGTTAAGACTCCAGGGAGGAGTAACCGGCTTAAACACAGGCCTGATCCTGACCAAGGCCTGACAAACCGATTGCACGTCTGGGACATCCGCCAGACGTTTATGTAACAAAATAGACAAGGCAGATATTTTACCCTTTAGGGAGCTTGTCAATAAACCCTTCTCCAAACCCTCTTGGAGGAAGGACAAAATTCTAGGAATCCGAACTCTACTCCAAGAGTAGCCCTTGGATTCACACCAATACAGATATTTACACCATATCTTATGATAAAGCCTTCTATTCACAGGCTTACGAGCCTGAATAATGGTCTCAATGACCGATTCTGAAAATCCACGCTTAGATAAAAACTAAATTTATGCTTACCTGATAAATTACTTTCTTTTACGATATGACAAGTCCACGGATTTCATCCTTACTTGTGGGATATTAACCTCCTGCTAACAGGAAGTGGCAAAGAGCACCACAGCAGAGCTGTGTATATAGCCCCTCTCCTTCCCCTCCACCCTCAGTCATTCGGCCGAAGGTTATAGGAAGAGAAAAGGAAAGGCTAAAAAGGTGCAGAGGTGACTGAAGTTTTCAAAAAATAAACCTGTCTTAAAATAACAGGGAGGGCAGTGGACTCGTCATATCATAAAAGAAAGTAATTTATCAGGTAAGCATAAATTTAGTTTTCTTTTACAAAGATATGACGAGTCCACGGATTTCATCCTTACTTGTGGGAAACCAATACCAAAGCAATAGGACACGGATGAAAGTGAGGGACAAGACAGGAACTTAAACGGAAGGCACCACTGCTTGAAGAACCTTTCTCCCAAAGATAGCCTCAGAAGAAGCAAAAGGATCAAATTTGGAAAAGTTGGAAAAAGTGTGAAGGGATGACCAAGTCACAGCCTTACAAATCTGTTCCACAGATGCATCGTTTTTAAAAGCCCATGTGGAAGCCACAGCCCTAGTAGAATGAGCCGTAGTTCTTTCAGGAGGCTGCTGTCCAGCAGTCTCATATGCCAGGCGGATGATACTTCTCAGCCAAAAAGAAAGAGAGGTAGCCGTAGCTTTCTGACCCCTACGCTTTCCAGAATAAACAATGAATAATGAAGATGATTGACAGAAATCCTTAGTTGCCTGTAAGTAAAACTTTAAGGCACGGACCACGTCCAAGTTATTTAACAGACGCTCCTTCTTAGAAGGATTAGGACACAAGGAAGGAACAACAATTTCCTGATTAATATTCTTATTCGAAACAACCTTAGGAAGGAACCCAGGTTTGGTACGTAAAACCACCTTATCAGAATGAAATATGAGATAAGGCGAATCACACTGTAATGCTGAAAGCTCTGCACCTCGCCACAGCTCTGCTGTGGCGCCTACCTGCCCCCAGGGTAATTTGAATCAAGTTTCCAACCCTTCAGACCAGCTACACAGTCCAGGAGCCACCGAGTTACTGTTTGCTGCTGCTAAGCCTGAAGAAATTGCGCCAAAATAGGCTCCGCCCCTGAAGGTCAAAAGTCAGAGTAGGCCCAAACAACACCGCATGGAAATGCAGTTTTGCACTAAAGTAAAAATACACACGCAAAATAACCCTCAAGCATAAAACCAATAAGTTTTAAGTGCCAAAAATAAAAAACATAAAACAGCTTTTTATATTGTCTCCCATGTCACATAATGCCCAAATATCAACTAATGATAAATATAAAATAGGGACTCCAGTAACACCCCTCTTATTAAAATAGGTTTTACTGCTTACCCCATTCCCATACAGGGAAATAATGCCAGCCAGTTCTGATACACCAAGTCTCCTCAGAAAAAAAGGCTGCACATACCTTAATGCTGCTTGTAGCATGAAACCGGTCTCCACACGGAAGATGTCTCATGGTTACCTTCAGAAGTCTTGTGGGAACCAGCGTGGATCTTAGTTACAAATACTAAGATCATCAAACCTCAGGGCAGAAATCTTCTTCCATATCCCCCTGAGGAAAATAGTACGCACCGGTACCATTTAAAATAAAAAAACTTCTTGATTGAAGAAACTAAAACTAACACCTCACTTTACTATGTCTTCCTAGTATAACACATGCAAAGAGAATGACTGGGGGTGGAGGGAAAGGCTATATATACAGCTGTGCTGTGGTGCTCTTTGCCACTTCCTGTTAGCAGGATGTTAATATCCCACAAGTAAGGATGAAATCAGTGGACTCGTCATATCTTTGTAAAAGAAATTAAGCGTTCAAACTCATAGCAGTCAGCTTCCGAGAAACTAGATTTGGAGGAAGGAAGGGCCCTTGAAGTAGAAGGTCCTTTCTCAACGGAAGAGATGATATCTTCACCAGGTCTGCATACAAAATCCTGCAAGGCCACGCTGGTGCAACGAGGATCACCGATGCACTCTCTTGTTTGATTCGAGCAATGACCCGAGCGAACGGAGGAAATAGGTATGCAAGACTAAAATTCCAGGGTACCGCCAGAGCGTCTATCAGAACAGCCTGAGGGTTCCTTGACCTCGACCCGTACCTCGGGAGTTTGGCATTCTGCCAAGATGCCATGAGCTCCAATTCCGGCTGTCCCCATTTGAGAATCAGGCTGGAAAACACTTCCGGATGTAGCTCCCACTCCCCCGTGTGAAAGGTCTGTCTTCTCAGAAAATCCGCCTCCCAGTTGTCCACTCCTGGGATGTGGATCACCGACAGGCAGCCGTTGTGGGTCTCCGCCCACTAAATTATCTTGGCTACCTCAGTCATGGCCAAAGAACTCTTGAGTTCCCCCTGATAATTGATATAAGCCACTGAAGTTATGTTGTCCGACTGGAACCTGATTAACCGAGCTGAGGCTAACTGAGCCCAGGCTAGAAGAGCATTGAAGATTGCTCTCAGTTCCAGAATGTTTATGGGTAGAACAGACTCCGACCGAGTCCATGCTCTCTGAGCCTTTAGAGAGCTCCAGATTGCTCCCCATCCCAGTAGGCTGGCGTCTGTTGTTACAATCACCCAAGAGGGTCTGCGGAAGCAGGTTCCCTGGGAGAGGTGATCCCGAGACAACCACCAAAGAAGAGAATCCCTTGTCTCCTGTTCCAGCTGTAATCGGGGAGACAGATCTGCATAATCTCCGTTCCACTGTCTGAGCATGCTTAACTGCAGAGGTCTGAGGTGGAAACGAGCAAACAGTATGATGTCCATTGCCGCTACCATCAGACCGATTACCTCTGTGCACTGAGCCATTGATGGCCGAGGAGAGGACTGAAGCGCTAGGCAAAATCGAAAATCTTTGATTTCCTGAATTCTGTCAGAAAAATCTTCATTGATAAGGAATCTATTATGGTTCCCAAGAAAACTACCCTTGTAGTTGGAATTAAGGAACTCTTTTTCAAATTCACCTTTCATCCGTGAGATTGCAGGAAGGATAACATTTCTGTGTGGGATTTTGCTTGTTGAAAGGATGGAGCCTGAACCAGAATGTCGCCCAGATAAGGCGCCACTGCAATGTCCTGCAATCGGAGCACCGCCAACAGGGATCCTAGAATCTTTGAAAAAATTCTGGGAGCTGTGGCTAGGCCGAATGGAAGAGCTGGAAGTGTTTGTCTAGAAATGCGAACCTCAGATACTTGTGATGGTCATTGTGGATGGGAACATGCCGGTAAGCGTCCTTTAAAATCTACCGTTGTCATAAATTGACCCTTTTGAACCAAGGGAAGAATGGAACGAATAGTTTCCATCTTGAAGGACGGTACTTTGAGGAATTTGTTTAGACTTTTGAGATCTAAAATTGGTCTGACGGTTCAGAGGGAACAGTCACTTGCTGTATAGGCACCAGATAACTAAAGTCCATTCAGTAGAAAGCGTAAAAGGCGAAATACAGTTAATGCCTTCTTGCGTTAATCAAGCATACAAATGTGATAGACAAAAACACTTCTACTGACTCACCCAGCTGTCACTCGGCTCTCTCTGCTTTTCGGTCTAGACGAATTGGTTATAGGATCGGCCCGTCCACGGGGGGGTACCCTCTGTTGGAAGATGGTTGTGTCACTGGAATACCGGAACTCCTGTAGCGCGCCTTCTGCCTCGGTACCTTTCCCCCTCCTGGGTCCGCTCCTCGCTGCACCACTCGGCGTCTGACGTGTTCTCCGAGCACCTGACAGCTGGCCACACCTCTCCCTCTCGGATTCTCCTGCCTCCACAGGTAGGTGTGAGTGAGTTCGTCCACTCTGCATAGATGTGCTGTCGGGTCTTGTGCCTGCTCGATTTCTTGGTCAATCTGTGTACAGTGTAAGAAGCGGCACCAAAGACTGTTTGCACTTAAAAACAGCTTTATTAGGCAATAGATAGCTCAAACAAAGCTGATACTTGTGACAATAACGTGCCTAAGAATTGCTTCTCCGTTCACGGAGAAGCAATTCTTAGGCACGTTATTGTCACAAGTATCAGCTTTGTTTGAGCTATCTATTGCCTAATAAAGCCGTTTTTAAGTGCAAACAGTCTTTGGTGCCGCTTCTTACACTGTACACAGGTTCAGAGGGAACCACGAACAGATTGGAGTAGAACCCCAGACCCTGTTCTTGAATAGGGACAGGATCTATCACTCCCAAGTCGGAAAGGTCTCGAACACAGCGTAAGAACGCCTCTCTTTTTATCTGGTCTACAGATAATCTTGAAAGCAGAAACCTGCCCCTGGGAGGAAAGACTTTGAACTCTAGCTTGTATCCCTGGGACACGATTTCCACCTCCCAGGGATCCTGCACATCCAGTACCCAAGCCTGAGTGAAGAAGGAAAGTCTGCCCCCCTACAAGATCCGGTCCTGGATCGGGGGCAGGCCCTTCATGCTGTTTTTGATTCAATAGCAGGCTTTTTGGATTGTTTTCCCTTGATCCAAGACTGGTTGGGACTCTAGGATGGCTTGGACTTTTCCTGCTTGGAAGAGGGAGAGGAAGGATTTCCCTTACAATTTCGAAAGTAACGAAAATTACTCTGACATCCCTTCTGCTTATTTCTCTTATCCTTAGGGAGGAAATGGACCTTTCCTACCATAAAATCAGAAATTATTTCCTTCAAACCCGACCCAAACAAGGTCTTTCCCTTGTAAAGAATCGCGAAAAGTTTAGACTTAGATGATGACACATCCACAGACCAAGATTTTAACCATAAAGCTCTGCGGGCCAGAACGGCAAAACCGGAAATCTTTGCTCCCAGTTTAATAACCTGTAGGGAAGCATCCGTGATAAAGTAGTTAGCCAACTTAAGGGCCTTGATCCTATCCTGGATCTCTTCAAGGGGAGTGTCAGTCCGAATAGAATCAGACAACGCATCAAACCAGTATGCCGCCAGGCTAGTGACAGTAGCAATACAAACCGCAGGTTGCCATTGTAAACCCTGGTGTACATACATTTTCTTGAGTAACCCCTCTAACTTCTTATTCATAGGATCCTTAAAGGAACAACTATCTTCTATGGGAATAGTTGTTCTCTTGGCAGCATGGAAATTGCCATTTCCACCTTGGGAAACATCTTCCTAAATATAGGGGATGGGGGGAAAAGGGATACCCGGTCTCTCCCATTCCTTAGCAATAATCAATGTAGCCCTATCTGGTACAGGAAATACCTCCACCATGGAAGGCACGTCAAAATACTTGTTTAGTTTACTAGACTTCTTAGGATTGACTACGACGGTACTGTCGGAGTCGTCCAGGGTAGTTAAAACCTCCTTAAGTAACAAACGGAGGTGTTCGAGCTTAAACGTGAAAGAAACAACTTCAGTATCAGCTAAAGGTATAACGCTGTCTGAGATTTCCCCCTCAGATGCTACCGAAGTATCCTCCTCTTCAGGTTTCTGGGAAGGAACATTTGGAATAGCCACTACTGTGTCAGCAACCTTATTCACTGATTGATTAAATTTCCTATTGCACTTTCCCTGCAGCATGGTAAAAGCAGACAACGCATCAGATACCGCTGATGACATTAGGGAAGCGATGTCTTGCAAGGTAACTCCAGATGGAGTAATAGAGGAAGCGCAGGGCACTGGCTGTATGGACGCTAAATTTTGGGACGCTTGAGGAGAAAGCTCCGGCATATCTTGAACATTGTCAGAAGACTCCTGAACAGCATCCGCCTTAGACAATGTTGGCTCAGAAAAAAAGTCTATCCCTGTAATGTAAAGTTCTCTCAATAAAAGAGGAACAGAAAGGGATTGGTGGTTCTACAATAGCATCAAAACATAAAGAACATGTAACATCTTGCAGGGTTCCTTGGTCCATCTTTAATCACCAATAAACAGACAACTGATATTTTATTCAGAAAACAGTCCCCAACAAAAAAAATTTGTTACCACCCAGAACACAGGAAATGAGACAGGGCAAGAAAAAAAAAAAGGCGCGCAATAGGAACTGCCGCCATATCTAACTCCGCCCATCGTGGGCGTAACCTCATTAAATTCCCGATCGGCTAAATGTATTCACAGCCATCGGGAGTAAAGTAAAAAAATACACCACCATGACTGAGTCAGATTCTCCTAGTCCCGTGCCTGCTCTGCTGCCCTTAATAAACATTCCCCTATCATAGGTGAATGTGACTTGTCCCCCAATGTATGTAAAAGTGCTATTTTCTCTGCAGCGTGTCCCAGAAAAAAATAAAGTTAGCACTTACCTTAAGACTTCTGCCAGGCAGCACGGCAGCTCACTAGGTTTGAGAGGCCAGTTCCCTCACATGGACCTGTGGATAGAAACAAAGACTGAGTAATCTTACTCAGGCTTGCAAGGTTAGGGCAGAATAAATATATGGGAGGATTGTACCCCACAAGTTCACATTACTTGAAAGCCACCACTGCTCTACCGATGTGAGGCACTAGGGTGATGCCTGTAATATAAAATATAGAGGTGAACCTCAGCTGCTGAAATGGCTCTAAATGAGTGGTTGTTGCAGTGTGATTTTTGGGGAACTACATCAATTACCTTAAGTGATAATGTGGAACCCCCAGTAATCAAACAGCTCTTTATTAGCAGGTCAGAGTAGCTGAATAACTCTATGGCTGCCCCCTGTGTAAACTACACCAAAAGAATGCAGCAGAGTTACCTAACATACTACACCGGAGTATTAACACCTTATACAGAACATATGTAGGTGGGCTTATACATAAGTATACATGGATAGGCTCAGTACACACTGGAATGAGATCAATACCAAGCGAGTAGACAGGGACTGCTGGAAATTTATACCGGATGAAGATTAGAGCACAAAATTTAAAGAGACAGTAATGAACTGTCAGAAAGGTAAATAAGTAAACTATTATTTAAACCCACACTGGAACTGAGCTAAATACATGACAACCGAAGAGACTGATATGGACTACGGCTACACCCTAGAACAAAGCAGAACATTCTTGCACTGCTTAAAAATAATACAATTTTGCTTGAAAAATCTTTTCCTAACACCTAACGTTACCACTTCCTTGCTCTAACGTAGGCAAAGAGAATGACTGGGGTTGGAGGGAAGGGAGGTGATATTTAACAGCTTAGCTGTGGTGCTCTTTGCCGCCTCCTGCTGGGCAGGAGTGATATTCCCAATAGTAATTAGATTATCCGTGGACTTAACGTTTCATTAGAAAGAATAAGGATTATGACAGAGAGAAGTAACAACAAATTCCTGATTAAAATTTCTGTCCGAAACAACTTTATTAATAAAGTCAAACTTGGTACAAAGAACTGCCTTATCTGCCCGAAATGCGCGATAAGGAGAATCCCACTGCAAAGCTAAAAATTCGGAACCCTTCGAACAGAGACATAGTAGAAGAAAAAAACTCTCCAAGATAAAAACGTAATATAGTATAGGCTCAAACAGAGCCTGTAGTAAAACCCTTAAAGACAAGGTTAAGGCTCCAAGGAGAAGCAAATGACTTAAACACAGGCCTGATTCTGACCAGAGCCTGAAGGATTGTACACCCGGCACGTCCACCAGACGCTTCTGCAGCAAAATGAAAAGCCCTTCTCAAGGCCCTCCTGAAGAAAAGATAAGATCCTGTCTTATAGATTCTTCCTAGTGATAGGCATACAAGCCTGATTCATGGTCTCAATGACCGATTCGGAAAAACCCACGCTTTATAATCTCCAAGCCATCAGCGTCAGAGAGACAATATGTGGATGAAGAAAAGACCCCTGATGCAGAAGACCCTTCATCAGCGGATGTTTCCACGGAAGTAGAGGCGACATCTCTACTAGATCCACCTTCCAGATCCTGCGAATCCATGCAGGAACTAAAAGAAAAACTATTGTTCTCTCCTACTTGAACCGAACGATGACTTGTAGAAGGAGAACAAACAAGGGCAAGGATATGCCACCTGAAGTTCCAAGGAACTGTCAGAGTATCTAAAAGAAAGAACTGAGGTTTTCGTGACCTCGAACCGTAGTTGGAAACTTGATGTTCTGATGAGATAGCATCAGAACCAATGTTGGTAACACCCTGTTACCTAGAAAAAAATCCGGATGGAGTTCCCACTCCCCTGTATGGGAAGTCTGTCTGCTCATATATCCGCTTCCCAATTGTCCACTCCAGAAATGTGGATGGTAGACATACAGAAGTGTGACCTTCATGACAAGGGAACTCAGAATTCCACAGAGGCTATCTTGACTAACTAAAACCAGAAAACTTGGCTAAGACCAGCTGAAGCTAAACCATCAGAGTATTGAAAAATGCTCTTAACTCCAAATGATGAAGGGGAGACAGACTTCTCCCAGACTCCCGCCCCCCACAAAGCCCAGCAGGGCACAAACGTCTAGGAAGGTCTCAGATTCCTGAAACCAAAGCTCCTGATAAAACCACCACAGAAATAGACTCTTATTGACTGATCTACTCTGAGATAATACGAATAATCTCCAATCCACAGTCTGAGCATGCACAACTGCAGAACTCTCAAACGAATCGAGCAAGGGAATGATGTGGAAACCCCCATCAGACCAAATACCACCTTATACCAATCCCCTGATGCCAAACAGTAGACTGAAGAGTGAGGCAAGAGGAAGGACTTTCGTCAGGAGGATTTTCATTAAAAGGGAGACCAATTGTGGACTACCCTTGTAATTGGAACAAGGGAGCTCTTTTCCATCTCCACTTCCATTCGTGGAACGAAGAAGACGAAAAAACCTCCGAATGAGGTTTTGCTTGTAGAAAGATGGCGTCTAAACCAATAGGACGTCCAGGAGGGACACCACTGCAATTCCCGGGAACCGAATCGCGGCCCAGAAAACAGAAAAACACTGGGAGCTGTGGCAAAGCTAATGTTGAGCCACAAACTGACAGAGTTAGGCCAGAAAGGTAAAACTCAGAATCTGAGATGGTCCCTTTGAACTGGAAATGAGACTACATCACCTTTAGGTCTAAGAACGTTAAAACTTTACCTTCTTGCACCAAGGAAGAATGGAGCGTATAGTCTCCATCTTGAAGGACGATATAAAATCTTTTGCTTAGGAATGCAAGCTGACACCAAAAGCACATTCCGGATGAGAAAGCCAGAGGCACATTCCAGATGAGAAAAAAAGAAATTTATGCTTACCTGATAAATTGATTTCTTCTACGATACGACGAGTCCACGGATTTCATCCCTTACTTGTGGGATATTAACCTCCTGCTAACAGGAAGTGGCAAACAGCACCACAGCAGAGCTGTATATATAGCTCCTCCCTTCCCTCCACTCCCAGTCATTCGACCGAAGGTTTAGGAAGAGAAAGGAAAAGCTAAAGGTGCAGAGGTGACTGAAGTTGTAAAAAATAAAATATAATCTGTCTTAAAAATGACAGGGAGGGCCGTCGACTCGTCGTATCGTAGAAGAAATCAATTTATCAGGTAAGCATAAATTTCCTTTTCTTCTACAAGATACGACGAGTCCACGGATTTCATCCTTACTTGTGGGATACAATACCAAAGCTACAGGACACGGATGAAACGGGAGGGACAAGACAGAGACCTAAACGGAAGGCACCACTGCTTGAAGAACCTTTCTCCCAAAAACAGCCTCAGAAGAAGCAAAAGTATCAAATTTGGAAAATTTGGAAAAAGTATGAAGAGACGACCAAGTCGCAGCCTTACAAATCTGTTCAACAGAAGCATCGTTTTTAAAGGCCCATGTGGAAGCCACAGCCCTAGTAGAATGAGCCGTAATTCTTTCAGGGGGCTTCTGTCCAGCAGTCTCATATGCCAGACAGATGATACTCAGCCAAAAAGAAAGAGAGGTAGCCGTAGCTTTCTGACCCATACGCTTTCCAGAATAAACAATGAATAATGAAGATGATTGATGGAAATCCTTAGTCGCCTGTAAGTAAAACTTTAAGGCACGGACCACATCCAGGTTATGTAACAGACGCTCCTTCTTAGAAGAAGGATTAGGACACAAGGAAGGAACAACAATTTCCTGATTAATATTCTTATTCGAAACAACCTTAGGAAGAAATCCAGGTTTGGTACGCAAAACCACCTTATCAGAATGGAATATAAGATAAGGCAAATCACATTGTAACGCTGAAAGCTCAGAAACTCTACGAGCAGAATAAATAGCAACTAAAAACAAAACTTTCCAAGATAACAATATCTATGGAATGCATGGGTTCAAAAGGAACCCCTTGAAGAGCTCGAAGAACTAAATTCAAACTCCAGGGATGAGTAATTGGTCTAAATACAGGCTTAATTCTGGTTAGAGCCTGACAAAAAGACTGAACATCTGGCACATCTGCCAAACGTTTGTGAAGCAAAATTGACAAAGCAGAAATCTGTCCCTTTAAGGAACTTGCTAATAACCCTTTCTCCAATCCTTCTTGGAGAAAAGACAGAATCCTGGGAATCCTAACTTTACTCCATGAGTAGCCCTTGGATTCATACCAATAAAGATATTTACGCCATATCTTATGATAGATTTTTCTAGTGACAGGCTTACGTGCCTGTATCAAAGTATCGATGGCCGAATCAGAGAATCCACGCTTAGATAAAATCAAGCGTTCAATCTCCAAGCAGTCAGCTGCAGAGAATTTAGATTTGGATGTTGGAAAGATCCTTGAATGAGAAGGTCCTGTCTCAAAGGAAGTTTCCACGGTGGCAGAGAGGACATGTCTACTAGATCCACATACCAAGACCTGTGTGGCCACGCAGGCACTATCAGGATTACTGAAGCTCTCTCAGTGTTTGATCCGAGCAATCACGCGTGGAAGGAGAGGAAACGGTGGAAACACATAAGCTAGGCTGAACAACCAAGGCACTGCCAAGGCATCTATCAGTTCGGCCTGAGGATCCCTCAACCTGGATCCGTAACGTGGAAGCTTGGAATTCTGACGAGATGCCATCAGATCCAATTCCGGTCTGCCCCATTGGCGAATCAATGAGGCAAACAACTCCGGGTAGAGTTCCCACTCCCCCGGATGAAAAGTCTGACTTAGAAAATCTGCTTCCCAGTTCTCTACCCCTGGGATGTAGACTGCCGAAAGATAACATGAGTCGTGATATTGTCCGAATGGAACCTGATGAATTTGGCCGAAGCCAACGGAGGCCACGCCTGAAGCGCATTGAATATTGCTCTCAGTTCCAGAATATTTATTGGAAGTAGAGACTCCACCTGAGTCCAAACACCCTGAGCCATCAGGGAATTCCAGGCTGCACCCCAGCCCAGTAGACTGGCGTCCGTTGTCACTATCACCCACAAGGGTTTGCGGAAACACGTCCCCTGGGACAGATGATCCGGTGACAACCACCAAAGAAGAGAGTCTCTGGTCTCTTGATCCAGATTTATCTTAGGAGATAAATTCGCATAGTCCCCATTCCACTGTCCGGACATGCACAGCTGCAGTGGTCTGAGATGAAAGCGAGCAAACGGAATGATGTCCATTGCCGCTACCATTAATCCAATGACCTACATACACTGAGCCACTGATGGCCGAGGAATGGACTGAAGTGCTCGGCAAGTATTTAGAATCTTTGATTTTCTGACCTCCGTCAGAAATATTTTCATGTTTACCAAGTCTATCAGAGTTCCCAAGAAGGAAACCCTTGTCCGTGGAACTAGTGGACTCTTTTCTATGTTCAACTTCCAACCGTGAGTTCTCAGAAAGGACAAAACTGTGTCCGTGTGAGATTTTGTCAGATGATAAGTTGACGCCTGAATCAAAATATCGTCCAGATAAGGCGCCACTGCTATGCCCCATGGTCTGAGAACCGCTAGAAGGGATCCTAGAACCTTTGTGAAGATCCTGGGTGCTGTGGCCAACCTGAAGGGAAGAGCCACAAACTGAAAATGTTTGTCCAGGAAGGCAAACCTTAGGAACTAATGGATGATCCTTGTGAATAGGGATATGAAGGTAAACATCTTTCAAGTCCACGGTAGTCATATATTGACCCTCCTGGATCATTGGTAAGATTGTTCGTATAGTCTCCATCTTGAACTATGGGACTCTGAGAAACTTGTTTAGACACTTGAGATCTAAAATCGGTCTGAAAGTTCCCTCTTTTTTGGGAACCACGAAAAGATTTGAGAAAAACCCCTGTCCCTGTTCCAGTTTTGGAATGGGACAAATTACTCCCATGGTAGAGAGGTCTTTTACACAGCGTAAGAACGCCTCTCCTTTTATCTGGTCTACAGATAATCGTGAAAGATGAAATCTCCCTCTTGGGAGAAAATCCTTAAATTCCAGTTGATACCCGTGGGTCACGATTTCCAATGCCCAGGGGTCCTGAACATCTCTTGCCCAAGCCTGGGCAAAGAAAGAAAGTCTGCCCCCTACTAGATCTGGTCCCAGATCGGGGGCCGCCCCGTCATGCTGTCTTTGTAGCAGCAGCAGGCTTCTTAGATTCTTTACCTTTATTCCAAGCCTAGTCGGGCCTCCAGATGGACTTGGATTGAGCAAAATTCCCTTCCTGCTTTGTAGAGGAAGAGGAAGCAGAGGATACTCCTTTAAAATTTCGAAAGGAACGAAAATTATTTTGTTTACCCCTCATCTTAACAGACTTATCCTGAGGTAGGGCGTGGCCTTTACCTCCAGTAATGTCAGAAATTATTTCCTTCAATTCAGGCCCGAATAGGGTCTTACCCTTGAAAGGAATAACTAAAAGCTTAGATTTTTATGACACATAAGCAGACCACGATTTGAGCCATAATGCTCTACGCGCTAAAATGGCAAATCCTGCATTTTTCGACGCTAATTTAGCAATTTGAAAAGCGGCATCTGTAATAAAAGAATTAGCTAGCTTGAGAGCCTTAATTCTAACCAAAATGTCCTCTAATGGGGTCTCAACCTTCAGAGACTCTTCTAGAGCATTAAACCAAAAAGCTGCTGCAGTAGTAACTGGAACAATGCAAGCTGTAGGTTGTAAAAGAAAACCCTGATGAATAAATAATTTCTAACTTCTTATCCATAGGGTCTTTGAAAGCACAACTGTCCTCAATAGGTATAGTTGTACGCTTAGCCAGGGTAGATATAGCTCCCTTCAACTTAGGGACTGACTGCCAAGAGTCCCGAATGGTGTATGATATGGGAAACATTTTCTTAAAATTAGGAGGAGGAGAGAACGGTATCCCTGGTCTATCCCATTCCTTTTTTATAATTTCCGTAATTCTTTTAGGAACCGGAAAAACATCAGTGTAAGTAGGTACCTCTTACACAATTTCTCTGGTGGTATCACAATAGGGTCACAATCATCCAGAGTCACAAACCTTCCCGAAGTAACAAGAGGAGGTGTTCAAGCTTAAATTTAAAGGACATGAGGTAACATAATTCCTGAGTCTGATAGTTCTCCCTCAGACAGCAATTCCCTGACCCCCAACTCAGAGCACTGTGAGGGTACGTCAGAAATAGCCAATAAAGCATCAGAGGATTCAGTATTCACATTAATACCTGACCTACTGCGTTAACCCTGTAACACTGGTAATTTAGATATTACCTCTGTAAGGGTAGTTGACATAACTGCAGCCATCACAAACTTTTTGCACTTGCACCTCACCACAGCTCTGCTGCGGCGCCTACCTGCCCCCACGAGACACTGAATACCCTGTGAGCGGCGCTCCCAAGTTTGTTTGTGAAGTTGCATACACAAACTGACTTACAGAGACCTGTTGCTGATCGAGGATCCGGATGACAACTGCGCGGCTAAGCGCGCAAAGCTAAGCCCCGCCCATCGTGGGCGGAAATCAAGTCCACAGCAAGGAAACCGCATGGGAAGAAAAAAATGTTGGTTTAACCACATAAACCATAATAAAGAGAACCGCCAATGTGCGCCTCAAATAAAACACACTCGACTGTCCGGTCATAAGTTTCATCACAGATAACGTTAGAACCCTTGGGGAACAATCCGCAATCTCCCAGCGTCAGCCCACAACATAGTATACCCACTGGGTGAAGCACACATCAGTTTACTGAAAAAAACACAGTTCATAGCACCCAATAGAGAGGGGAACCCCAGGCACATCATTCATGATCACTGTGCATACTGATTACCCCTCCCCGGTATAGGGAATAAATGTCAGTCTGTTCTGATATATCTTAGCTTCCCCAGAAGCAAATGACTGAACATACCTCAATGCTGAGCGCAGCATGCCATGGTCCCACACAATGAAGATGCTCTTTTCACCACCTTCAGCCGATCTGTGGGAACAAGCAGGATCTTAGATAATGTTTGCTAAGACCATCATCATCAGGGCAGTAAATAATATGTCTCCAATCCTTCTTGGGGAGTCACTGAATAACGATTTCTGTCTACACTGAGAAAAAACATAATTTATGCTTACCTGATAAATTTATTTCTCTTGTAGTGTATTCAGTCCACGGGTCATCATTACTTATGGAATATATTCCCTTCCCAACAGGAAGTTGCAAGAGGATCACCCAAGCAGAGCTGCTATATAGCTCCTCCCCTCACATGTCATATTCAGTCATTCGACCGAAACTAGACGAGAAAGGAGAAACTATAGGGTGCAGTGGTGACTGGAGTATTAATTAAAATTTAGAACTGCCTTAAAAAGACAGGGCGGGCCGTGGACTGAATACACTACAAGAGAAATAAATTTATCAGGTAAGCATAAATTATGTTTTCTCTTGTTAAGTGTATTCAGTCCACGGGTCATCATTACTTATGGGATACCAATACCAAAGCTAAAGTACACGGATGATGGGAGGGACAAGGCAGGAACTTAAACGGAAGGAACCACTGCCTGTAGAACCTTTCTCCCAAAAACAGCCTCCGAAGAAGCAAAAGTGTCAAATTTGTGTGAAGCGAAGACCAAGTCGCCGCCTTGCAAATCTGTTCAACAGAGGCCTCATTCTTAAAGGCCCAGGTGGAAGCCACAGCTCTAGTGGAATGAGCTGTAATTCTTTCAGGGGGCTGCTGTCCAGCAGTCTCATAGGCTAAACGTATTACGCTACAAAGCCAAAAGGAGAGAGAGGTTGCCGAAGCTTTTTGACCTCTCCTCTGTCCAGAGTAAACGACAAACAGGGAAGAAGTTTGACGAAAATCTTTAGTTGCCTGTAAATAGAATTTCAGGGCACGGACTACGTCCAGATTATGCAAAAGTCGTTCCTTCTTTGAAGAAGGATTAGGACATAATGAAGGAACAACAATCTCTTGATTGATATTCCTGTTAGAAACTACCTTAGGTAAAAACCCAGGTTTAGTATGTAGAACTACCTTGTCTGAATGGAAAATCAGGTAAGGAGAATCACAATGTAAGGCAGATAACTCCGAGACTCTTCGAGCCGAGGAAATAGCCATCAAAAACAGAACTTTCCAAGATAAAAGTTTAATATCAATGGAATGAAGGGGTTCAAACGGAACTCCTTGAAGAACTTTAAGAACCAAGTTTAAGCTCCACGGGGGAGCAACAGTTTTAAACACAGGCTTAATCCTAGCCAAAGCCTGACAAAAAGCCTGGACGTCTGGAACTTCTGCCAGACGCTTGTGCAAAAGAATAGACAGAGCAGAGATCTGTCCCTTTAACGAACTAGCTGATAAGCCCTTTTCCAAACCCTCTTGGAGAAAGGACAATATCCTAGGAATTCTAACCTTACTCCATGAGTAACTCTTGGATTCGCACCAATACAGGTATTTAAGCCATATCTTATGGTAGATTTTCCTGGTAACAGGCTTTCGTGCCTGTATTAAGGTATCAATAACTGACTCGGAGAAGCCACGCTTTGATAGGATCAAGCGTTCAATCTCCATGCAGTCAGTCTCAGAGAAATTAGATTTTGATGATTGAAAGGACCTTGCATTAGAAGGTCTTGCCTCAGAGGTAGAGTCCATGGTGGACAGGACGACATGTCCACTAGGTCTGCATACCAGGTCCTGCGTGGCCACGCAGGCGCTATCAGAATCACCGATGCTCTCTCCTGTTTGATCTTGGCAATCAGTCGAGGGAGCAGAGGAAACGGTGGAAACACATAAGCCAGATTGAAGAACCAAGGAGCTGCTAGAGCATCTATCAGCGTCGCTCCCGGGTCCCTGGACCTGGATCCGTAACGAGGAAGCTTGGCGTTCTGGCGAGACGCCATGAGATCCAGTTCTGGTTTGCCCCAACGATGGACCAGTTGAGCAAACACCTCCGGATGGAGTTCCCACTCCCCCGGATGAAAAGTCTGACGACTTAGAAAATCCGCCTCCCAGTTCTCCACGCCTGGGATGTGGATCGCTGACAAGTGGCAAGAGTGAGACTCTGCCCAGCCAATTATCTTTGAGACTTGTAATATCGCTAGGGAACTCCTGGTTCCCCCTTGATGGTTGATGTTTGATGGTTGATGTAAGCCACAGTCGTGATGTTGTCCGACTGAAATCTGATGAACCTCAGTGTTGCTAACTGAGGCCAAGCTAGAAGAGCATTGAATATTGCTCTTAACTCCAGAATATTTATTGGGAGGAGTTTCTCCTCCTGAGTCCACGATCCCTGAGCCTTCAGGGAATTCCAGACTGCGCCCCAGCCTAGAAGACTGGCATCTGTTGTTACAATCATCCAATCTGGACTGCGAAAGGTCATACCCTTGGACAGATGGACCCGAGATAACCACCAGAGAAGAGAATCTCTGGTCTCTTGATCCAGATTTAGTAGGGGGGACAAATCTGAGTAATCCCCATTCCACTGGCCTAACAAGCACAATTGCAGCGGTCTGAGATGCAGGCGCGCAAATGGCACTATGTCCATTGCCGCTACCATTAAGCCGATTACTTCCATGCACTGAGCTACTGACGGGCGTGGAATGGAATGAAGGACACGGCAAGCATTTAGAAGTTTTGATAACCTGGTCTCCGTCAGGTAAATTTTAATTTCTACAGAATCTATCAGAGTCCCTAGGAAGGAGACTCTTGTGAGAGGTGACAGAGAACTCTTTTCCACGTTCACCTTCCACCCATGCGACCTCAGAAAAGCCAGAACTGTCTCTGTATTCGATTTGGCAATTTGAAAGTTTGACGCCTGTATCAGGATGTCGTCTAGATACAGAGCTACCGCTATACCTCGTGGTCTTAGAACTGCCAGAAGTGAGCCCAGAACCTTTGTAAAGATTCTCGGGGCCGTGGCCAACCCGAAGGGGAGAGCTACAAATTGGAAATGCCTGTCTAGAAAGGCAAATCTTAGGAACCGATGATGATCTTTGTGAATCGGTATGTGAAGGTAGGCATCCTTTAAGTCCACTGTGGTCATGTACTGACCTTCTTGGATCATGGGTAAGATGGTCCAAAAAGTTTCCATTTTGAATGATGGAACTCTTAGGAATTTGTTTAAGATCTTTAGGTCCAAAATTGGTCTGAAGGTACCCTCTTTCTTGGGAACCACAAACAGATTTGAATAAAATCCCTGTCCTTGTTCCGTCCGCGGAACTGGGTGGATCACCCCCATTACTAGGAGGTCTTGTACGCAGCGTAGGAATGCCTCTTTCTTTATCTGGTTTTCTGATAACCTTGAAAGATGAAATCTCCCTTGAGGAGGAGAAGCCTTGAAGTCCAGAAGATATCCCTGAGATATGATCTCCAACGCCCAAGGATCCTGGACATTTCTTGCCCACGCCTGGGCGAAGAGAGAAAGTCTGCCCCCCACTAGATCCGTTTCCGGATAGGGGGCCAACCCTTCATGCTGTCTTAGAGGCAGTAGCAGGTTTTCTGGCCTGCTTGCCCTTGTTCCAGGACTGGTTAGTTTTCCAGGCCTGTCTGTAACGAGCAACGGTTCCTTCCTGTTTTGGGGCGGAGGAAGTTGACGTTGCTCCTGCCTTGAAATTTCGAAAAGCACGAAAATTAGACTGTTTGGCCTTTGATTTGGCCTTGTCCTGAGGTAGAGTATGACGCTTACCTCCAGTAATGTCAGCGATAATTTCTTTCAAGCCGGGCCCGAATAAGGTTTGCCCCTTGAAAGGAATATTAAGCAATTTAGATTTAGAAGTCACATCAGCTGACCAGGATTTAAGCCATAACGCTCTGCGCGCCTGGATGGCAAATCCGGAGTTCTTAGCCGTTAGTTTAGTTAAGTGTACAATGGCATCAGAAACAAATGCATTAGCTAGCTTAAGTGCTTTAAGCTTGTCCATAATTTCATCCAATGGAGCTGAGTGAATGGCCTCTTCCAGAGACTCAAACCAGAATGCCGCATCAGCAGTGACAGGCGCAATGCATGCAAGGGGCTGTAAGATAAAACCTTGTTGAACAAACATTTTCTTAAGGTAACCTTCCAATTTTTTATCCATTGGATCCGAAAAAGCACAACTATACTCCACCGGGATAGTGGTACGCTTAGCTAAAGTAGAAACTGCTCTCTCCACCTTAGGGACCGTCTGCCATAAGTCCCGTGTAGTGGCGTCTATTGGAAACATTTTTCTAAATATAGGAGGAGGGGAAAAAGGCACACCAGGTCTATCCCACTCCTTGCTAATAATTTCTGTAAGCCTTTTAGGTATAGGAAAAACATCAGTACACACCGGTACTGCATAGTATCTATCTAGCCTACATAACTTCTCTGGAATAGCAACTGTGTTACAGTCATTCAGAGCCGCTAAAACCTCCCCTAGCAATACACGGAGGTTCTCAAGCTTAAATTTAAAATTAGAAATTTCTGAATCCGGTTTCCCTGGATCAGATCCGTCACCTACAGAGTGAAGCTCTCCGTCCTCATGTTCTGCAAACTGTGACGCAGTATCGGACATGGCTCTTGTAGCACCAGCGCGCTCTATTCTTACCCCAGAGCAATCGCGCTTGCCTCTGAAATCTGGCAATTTAGATAATACTTCTGTCAGGGTATTATTCATAATAGTAGCCATGTCTTGTAAAGTGATTTGTATGGACGCCCCTGATGCGTTAGGCGCCACAATATCACGCGCCTCCTGAGCGGGAGGCAAAGGTACTGACACGTGAGGAGAGTTAGTCGGCATAACTTCCCCCTCGTTGTCTGGTGATAATTCCTTTATAGATAAAGACTGATCTTTATTACTTAAAGTGAAATCAATACATTTAGTACACATGTTTCTGTGGGGCTCCACACTGGCCTTTAAACATAGTGAACAGAGAGACTCATCTGTGTCAGACATGTTTAAACAGACTAGCAATAAAACTAGCAGACTTGGAAAACACTGTAAATAATTTTACAAGCAATAAAGAAAAACGCTACTGTGCCTTTAAGAAGCACAAAAAACTGTCACCGTTGAAATAACAATGAACCAAATCAGTTATAGCAACAAAATTTTCACAGTAAATGTATTAAGTTAGCAGAGCATTGCACCCACTTGCAAATTGATGAATAACCCCTTAATTCCCAAAACGGTTTTTTATAAGCAGTAAAGAAAAAAACGTTTTTTAATACAGTCCAAACACCACTGTCACAGGTCTGCTGTGACTGATTACCTCCCTCAAAATGACTTTTGAAGTCCCTTAAGCTCTCTGGAGACGACCTGGTTCATGCAGAAAGAAGCAGGAAGATTAAGCCTAAATTTTTACTGCGTCAAAAAAGCGCTAAAATAGGCCCCTCCTACTCAATATTACAACATAGGGAGTTTCAGTTAACTGTTTCTATGCAGAAAAACCGGTCAGCCATGTGGAAAAAAAATTTTTTCCCCAATAAGTTTTATCACCAAAGTACCTCACAAAAGATTAAACATGCCAGTAAAATCGTTTTAAACCTCCTTTTGTTAAGAAGTATAAATTTCTATTGATAAGCCTGATACCAGTCCTCCTACTGCATTTAAGGCTTATAACAGCACTTCGGTATTAATAGCATTTTCTCAGTCAAGTTCCATTCCTTAGAAAATTACTTTACTGTATATATTTAAATCAGCCTGTTAACAGTCGCTTTCACTGTAATAAAGGCTTTACTTACATTACATTGGTATCAGCAGTATTTTCTTAGTCAATTCCATTCCTTAGAAAAATAATTTACTGCACATACCTCATCTGCAGGATTCCCCGCACGCTATTCCCTTTCTGAAAGTTACCCCACTCCTCAGGATGTGCGAGAACAGCCAGTGGATCTTAGTTACTTCTGCTAAGATCATAGAAAACGCAGGCAGATTCTTCTTCCAAACACTGCCTGAGAAATAAACAGCACATTCCGGTGCCATTTAAAATAACAAACTTTTGATTGAAGAAATAAACTAAGTATAAAAACACCACAGACTTCTCGCAACCTCCTATACTAGTTGAGTTGCAAGAGAATGACTGAATATGACATGTGAGGGGAGGAGCTATATAGCAGCTCTGCTTGGGTGATCCTCTTGCAACTTCCTGTTGGGAAGGGAATATATTCCATAAGTAATGATGACCCGTGGACTGAATACACTTAACAAGAGAAATAGTACTCACTGGTACCATTTAAAAATAAAAAACTCTTGATTGAAGAATCTAAACTAACACCTCACTTTACCTCTTCCTATCACTAACACAGGCAAAGAGAATGATTGGGGTGGGAGGGAAGGGAGGAGCTATATATACAGCTCTGCTGTGGTGCTCTTTGCCTCCTCCTGCTGACCAGGAGGCGATATCCCATAAGTAAGGATGAAATCCGTGGACTCGTCATATCTTGTAAAAGAAATAAATAATTGATTAAATAAATAAAAAACAAATATGTCTCATAATTTTTTTACCATTTGAATGTCATACTGTGAGAATTTGAAAATAGGATTGGGACACAATTGCAAGGATAAGGAGGAAAATGTTGTTAATTATGTTATTTAGTTACAATGCATTTGCAAGATCGTTCCCATGTGATATCACCAAAGTTGTAAACAAATCAACAGAAACCTAACTTACCCTTTTCATATAAATCAACTGCACAATTCTAAAGATGTAGACTTCAACAGTAGGTAACATGTATGCTTGCACAATCTTTAAAGCATCCTCCAAAGATGTAGATGCATCTTGCTTAAGAATATACTTTACCAAACCCTGAAAGAAAGAAAAAATGCAATTACGTTTCTTCATTTTGCTTTTGTTTTTTAGTTCTTATTAAGACTAAGTTTCTTCCTCAAACATTTTTTAATCAACCATTAACTAAAGAAAAAAAAAATACATATTTAACTATATCCCAAAGCAGGAATGAAAGGAAACGGCTTAATATTTTAAAAACAGAATTTATGTTTACCTGATAAATTTCTTTCTCCAACGGTGTGTCCGGTCCACGGCGTCATCCTTACTTGTGGGATATTCTCTTCCCCAACAGGAAATGGCAAAGAGCCCAGCAAAGCTGGTCACATGATCCCTCCTAGGCTCCGCCTACCCCAGTCATTCGACCGACGTTAAGGAGGAATATTTGCATAGGAGAAACCATATGGTACCGTGGTGACTGTAGTTAAAGAAAATAAAATATCAGACCTGATTAAAAAAACCAGGGCGGGCCGTGGACCGGACACACCGTTGGAGAAAGAAATTTATCAGGTAAACATAAATTCTGTTTTCTCCAACATAGGTGTGTCCGGTCCACGGCGTCATCCTTACTTGTGGGAACCAATACCAAAGCTTTAGGACACGGATGAAGGGAGGGAGCAAATCAGGTCACCTAAATGGAAGGCACCACGGCTTGCAAAACCTTTCTCCCAAAAATAGCCTCAGAAGAAGCAAAAGTATCAAACTTGTAAAATTTGGTAAAAGTGTGCAGTGAAGACCAAGTCGCTGCCCTACATATCTGATCAACAGAAGCCTCGTTCTTGAAGGCCCATGTGGAAGCCACAGCCCTAGTGGAATGAGCTGTGATTCTTTCGGGAGGCTGCCGTCCGGCAGTCTCGTAAGCCAATCTGATGATGCTTTTAATCCAAAAAGAGAGAGAGGTAGAAGTTGCTTTTTGACCTCTCCTTTTACCTGAATAAACAACAAACAAGGAAGATGTTTGTCTAAAATCCTTTGTAGCATCTAAATAGAATTTTAGAGCGCGAACAACATCCAAATTGTGCAACAAACGTTCCTTCTTTGAAACTGGTTTTGGACACAGAGAAGGTACGATAATCTCCTGGTTAATGTTTTTGTTAGAAACAACTTTTGGAAGAAAACCAGGTTTAGTACGTAAAACCACCTTATCTGCATGGAACACCAGATAAGGAGGAGAACACTGCAGAGCAGATAATTCTGAGACTCTTCTAGCAGAAGAAATCGCAACTAAAAACAAAACTTTCCAAGATAATAACTTAATATCAACGGAATGTAAGGGTTCAAACGGAACCCCCTGAAGAACTGAAAGAACTAAATTGAGACTCCAAGGAGGAGTCAAAGGTTTGTAAACAGGCTTGATTCTAACCAGAGCCTGAACAAAGGCTTGAACATCTGGCACAGCTGCCAGCTTTTTGTGAAGTAATACCGACAAGGCAGAAATCTGTCCCTTCAGGGAACTTGCAGATAATCCTTTTTCCAATCCTTCTTGAAGGAAGGATAGAATCCTAGGAATCTTAACCTTGTCCCAAGGGAATCCTTTAGATTCACACCAACAGATATATTTTTTCCAAATTTTGTGGTAAATCTTTCTAGTCACAGGCTTTCTGGCCTGAACAAGAGTATCGATAACAGAATCTGAGAATCCTCGCTTCGATAAAATCAAGCGTTCAATCTCCAAGCAGTCAGCTGGAGTGAAACCAGATTCGGATGTTCGAACGGACCCTGAACAAGAAGGTCTCGTCTCAAAGGTAGCTTCCAAGGTGGAGCCGATGACATATTCACCAGATCTGCATACCAAGTCCTGCGTGGCCACGCAGGAGCTATCAAGATCACCGACGCCCTCTCCTGCTTGATCCTGGCTATCAGCCTGGGGATGAGAGGAAATGGCGGGAACACATAAGCTAGTTTGAAGGTCCAAGGTGCTACTAGTGCATCCACTAGAGCCGCCTTGGGATCCCTGGATCTGGCCCCGTAGCAAGGAACTTTGAAGTTCTGACGAGAGGCCATCAGATCCATGTCTGGAATGCCCCACAGGTGAGTGACTTGGGCAAAGATTTCCGGATGGAGTTCCCACTCCCCCGGATGCAATGTCTGCCGACTCAGAAAATCCGCTTCCCAATTTTCCACTCCTGGGATGTGGATAGCAGACAGGTGGCAGGAGTGAGACTCCGCCCAAAGAATAATTTTGGTTACTTCTTCCATCGCTAGGGAACTCCTTGTTCCCCCCTGATGGTTGATGTACGCAACAGTCGTCATGTTGTCTGATTGAAACCGTATGAACCTGGTCCTCGCAAGCTGGGGCCAGGCCTGGAGAGCATTGAATATCGCTCTCAGTTCCAGAATATTTATCGGTAGAAGATATTCTTCCCGAGACCAAAGACCCTGAGCTTTCAGGGATCCCCAGACCGCGCCCCAGCCTATCAGACTGGCGTCGGTCGTGACAATGACCCACTCTGGTCTGTGGAACATCATCCCTTGAGACAGATTGTCCAGGGACAGCCACCAACGGAGTGAGTCTCTGGTTCTCTGATTTACTTGTATCTTCGGAGACAAGTCTGTATAGTCCCCATTCCACTGACTGAGCATGCACAGTTGTAATGGTCTTAGATGAATGCGCGCAAAAGGAACTATGTCCATCGCCGCCACCATCAACCCGATCACTTCCATGCACTGAGCTATGGAAGGAAGAGGAACGGAATGAAGTATCCGACAAGAGTCCAGAAGCTTTGTTTTTCTGGCCTCTGTTAGAAAGATCCTCATTTCTAAGGAGTCTATAATTGTTCCCAAGAAGGGAACCCTTGTTGACGGGGATAGAGAACTCTTTTCCACGTTCACTTTCCAGCCGTGAGATCTGAGAAAGGCCAGGACAATGTCCGTGTGAGCCTTTGCTTGAGGAAGGGACGACGCTTGAATCAGAATGTCGTCCAGGTAAGGTACTACTGCAATGCCCCTTGGTCTTAGCACCGCTAGAAGGGACCCTAGTACCTTTGTGAAAATCCTTGGAGCAGTGGCTAATCCGAAAGGAAGCGCCACGAACTGGTAATGTTTGTCCAGGAATGCAAACCTTAGGAACCGATGATGTTCCTTGTGGATAGGAATATGTAGATACGCATCCTTTAAATCCACCGTGGTCATGAATTGACCTTCCTGGATGGAAGGAAGGATAGTTCGAATGGTTTCCATCTTGAACGATGGGACCTTGAGAAATTTGTTTAAGATCTTGAGATCTAGGATTGGTCTGAACGTTCCCTCTTTTTTGGGAACTATGAACAGATTGGAGTAGAACCCCATCCCTTGTTCTCTTAATGGAACAGGATGAATCACTCCCATTTTTAACAGGTCTTCTACACAATGTAAGAACGCCTGTCTTTTTATGTGGTCTGAAGACAACTGCGACCTGTGGAACCTCCCCCTTGGGGGAAGTCCCTTGAATTCCAGAAGATAACCCTGGGAGACTATTTCTAGCGCCCAAGGATCCAGAACATCTCTTGCCCAAGCCTGAGCGAAGAGAGAGAGTCTGCCCCCCACCAGATCCGGTCCCGGATCGGGGGCCAATATTTCATGCTGTCTTGGTAGCAGTGGCAGGTTTCTTGGCCTGCTTTCCCTTGTTCCAGCCTTGCATTGGTCTCCAAGCTGGCTTGGCCTGAGAAGTATTACCCTCTTGCTTAGAGGACGTAGCACCTTGGGTTGGTCCGTTTTTACGAAAGGGACGAAAATTAGGTCTATTTTTTGCCTTGAAAGGCCGATCCTGAGGAAGGGCGTGGCCCTTACCCCCAGTGATATCAGAGATAATCTCTTTCAAGTCAGGACCAAACAACGTTTTCCCCTTGAAAGGAATGTTTAGTAGCTTGTTCTTGGAAGACGCATCAGCCGACCAAGATTTCAACCAAAGCGCTCTGCGCGCCACAATAGCAAACCCAGAGTTCTTAGCCGCTAACTTAGCCAATTGCAAAGAGGCGTCTAGAGTGAAAGAATTAGCCAATTTGAGAGCATTGATTCTGTCCATAATCTCCTCATAAGGAGGAGAGTCACTATCGAGCACCTTAAGCAGTTCATCAAACCAGAAATATGCGGCAGTAGTGACAGGGACAATGCATGAAATGGGTTGTAGAAGGTAACCCTGCTGAACAAACATCTTTTTAAGCAAACCTTCTAATTTTTTATCCATAGGATCTTTGAAAGCACAACTATCCTCTATGGGAATAGTGGTGCGTTTGTTTAAAGTAGAAACCGCTCCCTCGACCTTGGGGACTGACTGCCATAAGTCCTTTCTGGGGTCGACCATAGGAAACAATTTTTTAAATATGGGGGGAGGGACGAAAGGAATACCGGGCCTTTCCCATTCTTTATTAACAATGTCCGCCACCCGCTTGGGTATAGGAAAAGCTTCTGGGAGCCCCGGCACCTCTAGGAACTTGTCCATTTTACATAGTTTCTCTGGGATGACTAAATTTTCACAATCATCCAGAGTGGATAATACCTCCTTAAGCAAAATGCGGAGATGTTCCAATTTAAATTTAAATGTAATCACATCAGATTCAGCCTGCTGAGAAATGTTCCCTAAATCAGTAATTTCTCCCTCAGACAAAACCTCCCTGGCCCCCTCAGATTGGGTTAGGGGCCCTTCAGAGATATTAATATCAGCGTCGTCATGCTCTTCAGTAACTAAAACAGAGCAGCCACGCTTACGCTGACAAGGGTTCATTTTGGCTAAAATGTTTTTGACAGAATTATCCATTACAGCCGTTAATTGTTGCATAGTAAGGAGTATTGGCGCGCTAGATGTACTAGGGGCCTCCTGAGTGGGCAAGACTCGTGTAGACGAAGGAGGGAATGATGCAGTACCATGCTTACTCCCCTCACTAGAGGAATCATCTTGGGCATCATTGTCATTATCACATAAATCACATTTATTTAAATGAATAGGAATTCTGGCTTCCCCACATTCAGAACACAGTCTATCTGGTAGTTCAGACATGTTAAACAGGCATAAACTTGATCAGAAAGTACAAAAAACGTTTTAAAATAAAACCGTTACTGTCACTTTAAATTTTAAACTGAACACACTTTATTACTGCAATTGCGAAAAAACATGAAGGAATTGTTCAAAATTCACCAAATTTTCACCACAGCGTCTTAAAGCCTTGAAAATATTGCACACCAATTTTGGAAGCTTTAACCCTTAAAATAACGGAACCGGAGCCGTTTTAAGCTTTAAACCCCTTTACAGTCCCTGGTATCTGCTTTGCTGAGACCCAACCAAACCCAAAGGGGAATACGATACCAAATGACGCCTTCAGAAGTCTTTTATAAGTATCAGAGCTCCTCTCACATGCGACTGCATGCCATGCCTCTCAAAAACAAGTGCGCAACACCGGCGCGAAAATGAGACTCTGCCTATGCTTTGGGAAAGCCCCTAAAGAATAAGGTGTCTAAAACAGTGCCTGCCGATATTATTATATCAAAATACCCAGATAAAATGATTCCTCAAGGCTAAATATGTGTTAATAATCAATCGATTTAGCCCAGAAAAAGTCTACAGTTTAAATAAGCCCTTGTGAAGCCCTTATTTACAATCGTAATAAACATGGCTTACCGGATCCCATAGGGAAAATGACAGCTTCCAGCATTACATCGTCTTGTTAGAATGTGTCATACCTCAAGCAGCAAGGGACTGCAAACTGTTCCCCCAACTGAAGTTAATTGCTCTCAACAGTCCTGTGTGGAACAGCCATGGATTTTAGTTACGGTTGCTAAAATCATTTTCCTCATACAAACAGAATTCTTCATCTCTTTTCTGTTTCTGAGTAAATAGTACGTACCAGCACTATTTGAAAATAACAAACTCTTGATTGAATAATGAAAAACTACAGTTAAACACTAAAAAACTCTAAGCCATCTCCGTGGAGATGTTGCCTGTACAACGGCAAAGAGAATGACTGGGGTAGGCGGAGCCTAGGAGGGATCATGTGACCAGCTTTGCTGGGCTCTTTGCCATTTCCTGTTGGGGAAGAGAATATCCCACAAGTAAGGATGACGCCGTGGACCGGACACACCTATGTTGGAGAAATGTGTAGTAAATTATCAAATTATTTATGCAAAACTATACAATTTTTAGTGACGTCAAGGTTATTTTACTCAAATATGTTAATGAGGAATTATATCTTTGACATAAGGAATAAAGTGTACAAGGCACACCAATTCTATGTAGATCACAGATATTGAATGTAAAATAATTGCAGTAATGCACACTATCTGTACAGTCATTAAGAAGATATATCACCTGTGCAGCTGCAAGCATGCAGGAGTATGCCTGCATTGTCAGCAAGATCATGGGTCTACCACCCATGATTTTGCCTGATACGTCAGTACAGAAAGAGCTTTTGAAGAGGGTTCTATACTTCCCTCCATATTTCTATACTTTAAAAACAGTATTTAAAGCAACTTAAACACTACATTACAAACATAAAACAAATTAAACACACATACTTATATGGGTGTATATGTTAAAAACATAAAACTACTCTTTTAAATTGCTGAAGATACAGCTGCCTCAACGTCTTTCAAATGCCCTCAGAAAGCATGAACGCATGATTTAGTCCCGTATGGAATCTGATATAGCTATTGACAAAACCTATGTGTTTCCGATCAAGTTGCTATGTACTGTATAGATTAGCAATAACACTACTATAATGTCTAAGTTAACAAATCTATAAATGGATTGTTATATATATATATATATATATATATATATATATATATATATATATATATATAAAAAAAAATACAACACACAAAGTCCAGTACTCACTCACAAGCTCTCAGCTAGGATTAAAAGCAAAACTGGAAGAGTTAGTTACCACATTTGGCCAAATGGTACAAGCCCAGGTACCACGTCAAGGTCTCTTCCACATACCTGAGTCCTTAATACAGCCACACAACTGCAGCCATGCACACAAATGCAATCTATTAATCAAACAAAATGGGAACAGGTCAGGGTTCACAGACTTATGTGATCACCCTGGGCATAAGCAAAATCAGGAGAAAGGAATGCACATCCAGACTGGACCTGGAACACATCCTATGACTCATAAACAGGCTCAGCTTTGGTTGCTATCGCACTCACATAAATCTCCACTATTTACAGAGTCACAGGCAGTAAACCCCAGGCCTGCCAGGGTGCAAGTCCCTAGGGAGAATTACAGAAACAGACATACAACACACAAAGTCCAGTACTCACTCACAAGCTCTTAGCTAGGATTAAAAGCAAAACTGGAAGAGTTAATTACCACATTTGGCCAAATGGGACAAGCCCAGGTACCACGTCAAGGTATGTGTAATCATTTAGTCTGGAGCAATTCCTGCTAATCCTAGTAAACTGGCTCTTAGGATTATTTTGTATACATTTATTGTCCGCTCTTTGCATGTAGCAAACCATTGCTATAAACATTTTTTCTATAATTTTTAGTAAGAATTATTTTCTATAAAAATGCTTAAATCAAGAAATTCAATACATTGTGGTTGAATATTACTGACCAATTTTACATTACACACAGAATTTAAATATTCTATAAATCTTTCTGCTTCAGTTACAGAGCTGTCCCAAATCATGAACACGTCATCAATGAAGCATTTGTAGAAAATTAAATGGTTTTTATATTCTTCATTATCATTCCAAATAAAATTCTCTTCAAACAACCCCATGAAAAGATTTGTGTATGATGGGGCAAATTTTGTCCCCATCCCCATGGTATTTTTAGGTATAGGTTTTTAAATAGGTTAAAATATTATGTTGTATAATAGATTTTTAAAATGTAATATGTGTTTTATGTATTATTATATTGCATATTGAATTGTTGTTAATGTTTTGTAATTGGATAGAGCTAAGTAGCTGGATTGTATTTATATTGTAACCATATTGTAGCAGGGTAATATGTGGCCAGTTCAATTTGATCTATATATGTGATTTTGACGTGTTATTTCCTTTATAGACATTAGATGGCAGTATTATCCCATTAGAATAAATATTAGTTCTTGGTCCGCATTCAGTACTCTTGAGAAATCCGCCAGAGGGGGCGGAGAAACACGTTGAGGCTCTGAATGCTGGACACTTAGTTACGTTTGAAGTAAGAGGTGTGATACTGACAGCGTGGTGAAAGAGACCGGGTGGTGACGTCAAACGCCGGATTGGGTTAGATTATTTAGAAAGATCTGGACGCTGGAACCCTCTTCAAAGTACTGCTACAAGTTTACACTTGTGACATGCCATTTTAACTGTGACACTTGTGAGTAGTTCGAATTGTGTGAATATAATAAATCGTTTAATCGGATCTCACACTATCCTGAGGTCCTTTCTTTTGCGCTTTAGATCCTGCTGCTCTTGATTATTTGCCAGCTGTGAAACAAACAGCCAACCCCCTGTGAGCTGCATTTCTAAGGCTGCTGGAATAAAGTGTGTCTCACGGAATTGCTTTTGGGATACGTTTATGACATATCCTATATTGGATTCATTGGACTGACTGAATTATTTCTACTTTCTCAAATTAAGACTGTTATAGTGTTTTGTTTATATTTACATTAGAAACAGTATATTGATTTACCCCATCTCTCATACTAAAAGAGGACTGTAGCACTTCTGTGTGTGATTGATATATATATATATATATATATATATATATATACACACACACACACATATATATATACATATATATATATATATATATATATATATATATATACACACACATTTTTTAAATGGTTTGTGCATTAACTTTTTATGACCATGCCCCCCCCCCAGGAACGCCCCCACACACACCCTCCCTCCGCCGGCGACCGATGTGATCTCTATCCATGTTGTGCAATTAAGCCAGGAGAGGCAGTGAGCCGTTAAGTGTTAATAGCTCACTATCAGCTAGTGCCACCCAGTGGTAGTTCTTGCAGGCCCATAAAATGCTCCAAAGAGGAGGTTCTCCAAATCGCCTCTATGATGGAGCTAATTTAGCCAAATTAGCCAATCAGCTATCAGTGCTGCTGGGGGGCATGCCGGGCATGGACGTGAGTGACATTGGACTCACTGATACTGGCGCAGGCGGGAACTAACTAAAGAAGCAGGAGAGAGCTGCTGCTACCGAGCCGACTCATGTGGGTGTGACATCGTCATGAGAGTGAGAGACTGGGGCCTTCTGATAGTGAGTCTGACAATTTTAAACTACTACCGCCGCTATCTGCTCCCTGTTAGGACCTGCAGTTGCTATAGAATGTACTATCTGCATGCTGCAGTTCCTACCAGGGCAGAGCACTTAGAGTCCTGTCAGTCACGGAGTCCTGGCCTCAGGCTCACACTACTCGCACAAAAAACAACTAGTATCTAAACAACACACACAGGCAGTATGTGCCACGGCCAGCCAAGTGTATTCAAAATAATGTGGACCGGACTGATAGCAGTGCTAGTGCAGCACGCTACCTAATCACATCTCACTCTTAGCTAGTGCTTGCTAGTACTGTAACTGTACTATTTACCCATACCCACATTGTCCCACTCCAACTTAGCAAAGGCAGGCACTTTTTTTTATTGTAAGTCTGTGTGGATGATGAGACTGAGTGTGACACTCACAGTCTCATCATCCACACAGACTTGCAATAAAAAAAAAAAGTGCCTGCCTTGGCTAAGTTGTAGTGTGACAATGTGGGTATGGGTAAATAGTACAGTTATAGTTCTAGCAAGCACTAGCTAAGAGTGAGATGTGATTAGGTAGTGCGCTGCACTAGCACAGCTATCAGTCCGGTCCACATTAGTTTGAATACACTTGGCCGGCGGTGGCACATACTGCCTGTGTGTGTGTAACTTATGTGTCACCTTCTGCAACAGCAAACTGTGAGCTCTGCCTTTTATTGTTTTATTTTGTATTGTTCTCCTTATACCTACTGTTCTGTTGTTTAGAACGTTCTTTTTTGTGTGACTAGTACGTAAATGTAAAAAGAGAAGAACAGGATCGGCTTTTTGTGTTCCTGTCTCTTGCAAAATGAACTGATAGTCAACTCTGAGGACCTCTAGTGGTGTATTGCAGTACTGCATCTCAGTATTAAATTACAAAATGATGGTTCACCTTCTCTGAATCAGCAATTTGAGCTAGCAGTAACTTATTCTAAATGAATGCTACTAATGTTTTTTTTTCTTCTGTTATTGTTTGCAAAATGTACTTCTCATTTGTCTTGCTGCCATGTAACAAGCTGTTTTTCTGTCCACCTGTGTCCTCTCAATAAAAAAATATATATATTCTTGAGTGAAAATTAAAATCAGTTCAAGTTCTAAGTGATATAGCCTTTATTTGTGCAGATATAAGGTTTTAAATCAACCAAGAAAAGTGCCGGCAAGGGGAGCTTGTAATTTGTGCTATCTTAGCTTTCTAACTATACAGAGCCACCCAAATTCATAAGATATTCTGCAGTCTGAGACTAAAATAAGCAGGCCATAGCAGCTGATTCAACTAATATTTTTGTTCATATCATCTTTGGTTATGAAGGTCTCTCATTCAAAGAGACACTAATTTAAATGCTCACTCAGTATCCACCCCTACATCTTCCCTCCACCACCGTACACACATACAGAATACTTTTGATCAGTCCAATATAGAAATGGAAAGCACAGAACAGCCCATTTGTGAACTTAGAGGCTGCATATTTGACCATCTGATTGATGTAAAATCATGTTCATGACAAAGACTAACAGATGATGAAAAAAGCAAGGGGGACCAGTGTATGACACTTTCATTGTTGGCATCTTTAAAAAAAAAAAATGCCTAAATATGTTTTACACATTTCAGTAAATAGTTATCATTACTAAATCCACATGAAACGTGTTGCATCTTAAAAGAGCATTTTAAAATGGATTATTATTATGTTTTAATTAAGTGAAAAAGTGACGTTCCATGCTTTTTATATTCATGGAGGTGTGTTCCTGTCAACCAATGGCATTGGAGAATTTCCTTATCAACCAATGCCATAAGCAGTGCAAAAACAAGATTTTCCTGTTTCAATATCAATTTGAGTAACAAATTTTCTTTCAAAAGATAGCTCCCTCTAGTTCAAAATAAAACTGCTTTTATCTGCTGGTAATGGATCTTTATTTAAGATATATAAATTACTTTAATACATGCTTTTATCTGCTGGTATTGGAGCTGTATTTGAGATATGCATTACTTTACTACATGCATTTATCTTATGCCATTGGAGCTGTATATGAGATATGAATTACTTTACTACATGGTTTTATCTGCTGGCATTGGTGTATGCACCATTTTAACTATATATAGCAATCACTTGTTAGGCTGAAAGTAATGCAAGGGCAGTTTGTGTATGCTCCATTGAGCAGGGCTGCATACAATGTATTTTCCAGCTTGTCACACACATAATAGGAAACTAGGAGTGGATATGTGGAACCTGTTAGTATGGTAAATTATTTTTATTTTATTTACATATCATGTGTATCATTCTAATTGCTGAGTAACTGGTACTGTGCCACAAAATGTTGTGTATACAATAGATATGTGAGCAGGGTGTGTAAAAGCATTATGTTTCAGTATGGTGTTTATGGTCTTTGTGTGAATATATTGTGGGCAAGGACTGTTTGTTTCAATGAGCTGTGTGTGTCATTGAGAAGCGTTTGAGTGTGTCAGTAAGAGTGTGTGTGCATGTTCTCATCCATCAACTGGTTATTTCACCTGTGCACTAGTTCAGCTATAATGAAAACCTGCCCTGTAGAGGGTAGTTGAGGAATACAAGAATTTAATTCTTACCTGTATGCGTACGTTGTAAATATTGCTAATCGTCATTGTGCAACATGCCAATTTAATCATAAATTAAAGCTACCTCTATCGGGTTCATATACGTGTTTCTCTGGCATATCCTAGCCAGTGCCTCACCAGCCTCTGACCTCACCGCACGTCACTGATATATACACATACATACACACACTCTTACATATATATGGGATATGTTTCTTACTAGATTACTATCCTATCACAACAAGGCATAGATTGTTGATTATAAAATTATTATTTAGTTACTGGAAGGAAATATTAATATGCAAGAACTGTGAATGCATAAAAAAAAAAATTAAATGCTTTGAAAACTATATGAAGGACAAAAAGTGATCGACTAAATTGAATGCATCACTTTCAGGTTCTTTAAGCAGAATCCACAAACTGTAAAAATGTCTTACCATTATATGTTTCTCATTTGCAAAATTATAGCCCCTAATTCCATAACCACGAAGCAGCTTATTCATTTCCATCAGTCTATAACTTTCCTGTAGTAGCTTCACTCTATATTAAAAAAAAAGTGCATTGTTACATCTTGAAGGAGAAACTGTTAACAATAAAATCTGATTATTATTTTTTTTACAAGTATCTTCAAAAAACATTATAGTGTATTATAGTAAGAAATCAAAATTGTCAGCATATTTCTAGCAACTACCCGTTATAATAGTATGAATATAGTCTTAGCATCACTTATAACCATGTATATCTATTTATTCATGTTAAACATGTTTTTACTATTTTCTCACTTCCATATTTTATATATATCAACAAGTAAAATAAGAACTCAGTGGACTGCAGTCATCATATTAAACTTTTATTCATGACGTTTCGGGACAGCACAGTGTCCCTTCCTCAGACAAACCTAAATTAGTGAACAAACCAAAAATATATAGCAAACCACCAAAACCAACCCCACTTTGCACCCAATCACAGGGTTGCACGATTAATGACCATTCCCATAACACCTGTGTAGCACCCATACCCCCTACAGTACATGTCAGATCATCAACAATACTGATTAAAACAATCTCTACATGGAAGAGATTGCATAGAAGATACTTTCCGAAAACATAGTACAAGTGTGCATAATACATTCGGCACAGGAAGGTTTACTTTTGAATATATCATCTCCGATCATGATAGCACTTAGTCGTATAATGGCAAGAACTACCCCTCCCGTAAAACACATCACCTTCCATTCCATTCTGTTACAATAAACCTGATAGGAAACAGTATTTCTATCACTCCCACATTATCGAATGCCAAGCAAGGAGAAGAAGAAAGGTAGGAAAGAACAAGAGCAAGAAAAAAGGAGCATGGGAAAAAGAGGTGCGCACTTAAACTGCTGACAGAAAAAAATATAATTAAAAATCTAGCAAAACAGATCTAGCGGATCTCGTGGACTCTTACCACCAAAAAAAAAATGAATGATCAGGGAAAATTAAAGGGACAATCTACACCAGAATTTTTATTGTTTAAATAGATAATCCATTTATTACCCATTCCCCAATTATGCATAACCAACAGTTAAATTAATACACAATTTACCTTTGTGATTACCTTGCATCTAAGCCTATGCAGACTGTTTCCTTATCTCAGTTCTTTTGACAAACTTGCATTTTAGCCAATAAGTGCCAACTCCTAGGTAACTCCACGGACGTGAACACAATGTTATATATATGGCACACATGAACCATTGCTGTCTAGTTGTGAAAAAACATAATTTATGTAAGAACTTACCTGATAAATTCATTTCTTTCATATTAGCAAGAGTCCATGAGCTAGTGACGTATGGGATATACATTCCTACCAGGAGGGGCAAAGTTTCCCAAACCTCAAAATGCCTATAAATACACCCCTCACCACACCCACAAATCAGTTTAACGTATAGCCAAGAAGTGGGGTGATAAGAAAAAAGTGCGAAAGCATAAAAATTAAGGAATTGGAATAATTGTGCTTTATACAAAAAAATCAAAACCACCACAAAAAAGGGTGGGCCTCATGGACTCTTGCTAATATGAAAGAAATGAATTTATCAGGTAAGTTCTTACATAAATTATGTTTTCTTTCATGTAATTAGCAAGAGTCCATGAGCTAGTGACGTATGGGATAATGACTACCCAAGATGTGGATCTTCCACGCAAGAGTCACTAGAGAGGGAGGGATAAAATAAAGACAGCCAATTCTGCTGAAAATAATCCACACCCAAAATAAAGTTTAAATCTTATAATGAAAAAAACTGAAATTATAAGCAGAAGAATCAAACTGAAACAGCTGCCTGAAGTACTTTTCTACCAAAAACTGCTTCAGAAGAAGAAAACACATCAAAATGGTAGAATTTAGTAAAAGTATGCAAAGAAGACCAAGTTGCTGCTTTGCAAATCTGATCAACCGAAGCTTCATTCCTAAACGCCCAGGAAGTAGAAACTGACCTAGTAGAATGAGCTGTAATCCTTTGAGGCGGAGTTTTACCCGACTCGACATAAGCATGATGAATTAAAGATTTCAACCAAGATGCCAAAGAAATGGCAGAAGCCTTCTGACCTTTCCTAGAACCGGAAAAGATAACAAATAGACTAGAAGTCTTTCGGAAATTCTTAGTAGCTTCAACATAATATTTCAAAGCTCTAACTACATCCAAAGAATGCAATGATCTCTCCTTAGAATTCTTAGGATTAGGACATAATGAAGGAACCACAATTTCTCTACTAATGTTGTTAGAATTCACAACCTTAGGTAAAAATTTAAAAGAAGTTCGCAACACCGCCTTATCCTGATGAAAAATCAGAAAAGGAGACTCACAAGAAAGAGCAGATAATTCAGAAACTCTTCTAGCAGAAGAGATGGCCAAAAGAAACAAAAATTTCCAAGAAAGTAATTTAATGTCTAATGAATGCATAGGTTCAAACGGAGGAGCTTGAAGAGCCCCCAGAACCAAATTCAAACTCCAAGGAGGAGAAATTGACTTAATGACAGGCTTTATACGAACCAAAGCTTGTACAAAACAATGAATATCAGGAAGATTAGCAATCTTTCTATGAAAAAGAACAAAAAGAGCAGAGATTTGTCCTTTCAAGGAACTTGCAGACAAACCTTTATCCAAACCATCCTGAAGAAACTGTAAAATTCTCGGAATTCTAAAAGAATGCCAGGAAAAGTGATGAGAAAGACACCAAGAAATGTAAGTCTTCCAGACTCTATAATATATCTTCCTAGATACAGATTTACGAGCCTGTAACATAGTATTAATCACAGAGTCAGAGAAACCTCTTTGACTAAGAATCAAGCGTTCAATCTCCATACCTTTAAATTTAAGGATTTGAGATCCTGATGGAAAAAAGGACCTTGCGACAGAAGGTCTGGTCTTAACGGAAGAGTCCACGGTTGGCAAGAGGCCATCCGGACAAGATCCGCATACCAAAACCTGTGAGGCCATGCTGGAGCCACCAGCAGAACAAACGAGCATTCCTTCAGAATCTTGGAGATTACTCTTGGAAGAAGAACTAGAGGCGGAAAGATATAGGCAGGATGATACTTCCAAGGAAGTGACAATGCATCCACTGCTTCTGCTTGAGGATCCCTGGATCTGGACAGATACCTGGGAAGATTCTTGTTTAGATGGGAAGCCATCAGATCTATTTCTGGAAGTCCCCACATTTGAACAATCTGAAGAAAAACCTCTGGGTGAAGAGACCATTCGCCCGGATGTAACGTTTGGCGACTGAGATAATCCGCTTCCCAATTGTCTATACCTGGGATATGAACCGCAGAAACTAGACAGGAGCTGGATTCTGCCCATACCAGTATTCGAGATACTTCTTTCATAGCCAGAGGACTGTGAGTCCCTCCTTGATGATTGATGTATGCCACAGTTGTGACATTGTCTGTCTGAAAACAAATGAACGATTCTCTCTTTAGAAGAGGCAATGACTGAAGAGCTCTGAAAATTGCATGGAGTTCCAAAATATTGATTGGTAATCTCACCTCCTGAGATTCCCAAACCCCTTGTGCTGTCAGAGACCCCCAAACAGCTCCCCAACCTGTCAGACTTGCATCTGTTGAAATTACAGTCCAGGTCGGAAGAACAAAAGAAGCCCCCTGAACTAAACGATGGTGATCTGTCCACCACGTCAGAGAGTGTAGTACAATCGATTTTAAAGATATTAATTGAGATATCTTTGTGTAATCCCTGCACCACTGGTTCAGCATACAGAGCTGAAGAGGTCGCATGTGAAAACGAGCAAAGGGGATCGCGTCCGATGCAGCAGTCATAAGACCTAGAATTTCCATGCATAAGGCTACCGAAGGGAATGATTGTGATTGAAGGTTTCGACAAGCTGAGATCAATTTTAGACGTCTCTTGTCTGTCAGAGACAGAGTCATGGACACTGAATCTATCTGGAAACCTAAAAAGGTTACCCTTGTCTGAGGAATCAATGAATTTTTCGGTAAATTGATCCTCCAACCATGATTTTGAAGAAACAACACAAGTCGATTCGTATGAGATTCTGCTAAATGTGAAGACTGAGCAAGTACCAAGATATCGTCCAAATAAGGAAATACCACAATACCCTGTTCTCTGATTACAGACAGAAGGGCACCGAGAACCTTTGTAAAAATTCTTGGAGCTGTTGCTAGGCCAAACGGCAGAGCCACAAACTGGTAATGCTTGTCTAGGAAAGAGAATCTCAGAAACTGATAGTGATCTGGATGAATCGGAATATGCAGATATGCATCCTGTAAATCTATTGTGGACATATAATGCCCTTGCTGAACAAAAGGCAGGATAGTCCTTACAGTTACCATTTTGAATGTTGGTATCCTTACATAACGATTCAATATTTTTAGATCCAGAACTGGTCTGAAGGAATTCTCCTTCTTTGATACAATGAAGAGATTTGAATAAAACCCCAGCCCCTGTTCCAGAACTGGAACTGGCATAATTACTCCAGCCAACTCTAGATCTGAAACACATTTCAGAAATGCTTGAGCCTTCGCTGGAATTACTGGGACACGGAAAAGAAAAAAATCTCTTTGCAGGAGGCCTTATTTTGAAGCCAATTCTGTACCCTTCTGAAACAATGTTTTGAATCCAAAGATTGTGAATTGAATTGATCCAAATTTCTTTGAAAAATCGTAATCTGCCCCCTACCAGCTGGGCTGGAATGAGGGCCGCACCTTCATGTGGACTTGGGAGCTGGCTTTGGTTTTCTAAAAGGCTTGGATTTATTCCAGACTGGTGATGGTTTCCAAACTGATACCGCTCCTGTGGGTGAAGGATCAGGCTTTTGTTCCTTATTGTGACGAAAGGAACGAAAACGATTATTAGACCTAAATTTACCTTTAGATTTTTTATCCTGTGGTAAAAAAGTTCCTTTCCCTCCAGTAACAGTTGAGATAATAGAATCCAACTGAGAACCAAATAATTTATTACCCTGGAAAGAAAGGGAAAGCAAAGTTGACTTAGAAGACATATCAGCATTCCAAGTTTTAAGCCATAAAGCTCTTCTAGCTAAAATAGCTAGAGACATATACCTGACATCAACTCTAATGATATCAAAGATGGCATCACAAATAAAGTTATTAGCATGTTGAAGAAGATTAATAATGCTATGAGAATTATGATCTGTTACTTGTTGCGCTAAAGCTTCTAACTAAAAAGTTGAAGCTGCAGCAACATCCGCTAAAGATATAGCAGGTCTAAGAAGATTACCTGAACATAAGTAAGCTTTTCTTAGAAAGGATTCAATCTTCCTATCTAAAGGATCCTTAAAGGAAGTACTATCTGCCGTGGGAATAGTAGTACGTTTAGCAAGAGTAGAGACAGCCCTATCAACCTTAGGGATTTTTTCCCAAAACTCTAATCTGTCAGATGGCACAGGATATAATTGCTTAAAACGTTTAGAAGGAGTAAATGAATTACCCAAATTATTCCATTCCCTGGAGATTACTTCAGAAATAGCATCAGGGACAGGAAAAACTTCTGGAATAACTACAGGAGATTTAAAAACCTTATTTAAACGTTTAGATTTAGTATCAAGAGGACCAGAATCCTCTATTTCTAATGCAATTAAGACCTCTTAGGTAAAGAACGAATAAATTCCATTTTGAACAAATATGAAGATTTATCAGCATCAACCTCTGAGACAGAATCCTCTGAACCAGAGGAACCACTATCAGAATCAGAATGATGATGTTCATTTAAAAATTCATCTGAAAAATGAGAAGTTTTAAAAGACCTTTTACGTTTACTAGAAGGGGGAATAACAGACATAGCCTTCTTAATGGATTTAGAAACAAAATCTCTTATGTTAACAGGAACACTCTGAGTATTAGATGTTGACGGAACCGCAACAGGTAATGTAACATTACTAAAGGAAATATTATCTGCATTAACAAGTTTGTCATGACATTCATTACAAACAACAGCTGGAGGAACAGATACCACAAGTTTACAACAGATACACTTAACTTTGGTAGATCCAGCACCAGGCAGCGTTTTTCCAGAAGTATCTTCTGACTCAGTGTCAATCTGGGACATCTTGCAATATGTAATAGAAAAAAACAACATATAAAGCAAAATTGATCAAATTCCTTAAATGACAGTTTCAGGAATGGGAAAAAATGCCAGTGAACAAGCTTCTAGCAACCAGAAGCAATAAATAATGAGACTTAAATAATGTGGAGACAATAGTGACGCCCATATTTTTTAGCGCCAAAAAAGACGCCCACATTATTTGGCGCCTAAATGCTTTTGGCGCCAAAAATGACGCCACATCTGGAACGCCAACACTTTTGGTGCAAAAAAAACGTAAAAAATGACGCAACTTCCGGCGACACGTATGACGCCGGAAAAAGAAGAAAAAAAAATTTGCGCCAAAAAAGTCCGCACCAAGAATGACGCAATAAAATGAAGCATTTTCAGCCCCCGCAAGCCTAACAGCCCACAGGAAAAAAAGTCAAATTTTAAGGTAAGAAAAAAATTGATTGATTCATATGCATTATCCCAAATATGAAACTGACTATCTGAAATAAGGAACGTTGAACATCCTGAGTCAAGGCAAATAAATGTTTGAATACATATATTTAGAACTTTATATAAAAGTGCCCAACCATAGCTTAGAGTGTCACAGAAAATAAGACTTACTTACCCCAGGACACTCATCTACATGTAGTAGAAAGCCAAACCAGTACTGAAACGAGAATCAGTAGAGGTAATGGTATATATAAGAGTATATTGTCGATCTGAAAAGGGAGGTAAGAGATGAATCTCTACGACCGATAACAGAGAACCTATGAAATAGACCCCGTAGAAGGAGATCATTGAATTCAAATAGGCAATACTCTCCTCACATCCCTCTGACATTCACTGTACGCTGAGAGGAAAACCGGGCTCCAACCTGCTGCGGAGCGCATATCAACGTAGAATCTAGCACAAACTTACTTCACCACCTCCATAGGAGGCAAAGTTTGTAAAACTGATTTGTGGGTGTGGTGAGGGGTGTATTTATAGGCATTTTGAGGTTTGGGAAACTTTGCCCCTCCTGGTAGGAATGTATATCCCATACGTCACTAGCTCATGGACTCTTGCTAATTACATGAAAGAAAATGTCAAAATGCATTCAGATAAGAAGCGGTCTTCAAAGGCTAAGGAATTAGCACATGAGCCTACCTAGGTTTAACTTTCAACTAAGAATACCAAGAGAACAAAGCAAAATTGAAGATAAAAGTAAACTGGAAAGTTGTTTAAAATTAAATGCCTTATCTGAATCATGAAAACAAAATTTATGCTTACATGAAAAATAATTTTCTTTCTTGGAAGGGAGAGTACACTAATTCATTCATTACTGTTGAGAAATACAACACCTAGTCACCAGGAGGAGGCAAAGACACCCCAGCCAAAGACTTTAGTATCCCTCCGACTTCCCCTAGTCCCTCTCCCCCCCTAGTAATTCAGCCAAAGGGAAAAAAGAAAAAAATAAGAGAAACAGTACGGGTAAAGAGGTTCTGGAAGAAAGGGAAATAACTACTGCATGAATAAAATTTACAGTGCGGGTTTGTGGACTCTCCCTGATAAGAAATAAAATAATTTATAAGATAAGCATAGATTTTGCATTCTTTCTAATGGCATAGAGAGTCCACAAATACATTCATCAGAAAACCAATACCCAAGCCGAAGAGGACACAGAATGAACAGGGAGGGAAAACAAGGCAGGCGGACCTAAACTGAAGGCACAACCGCTTGCAGCACTTTTCTCCCAAAGGAAGCCTCCACAGGGGCAAAAACATCAAATTTGTAAAACTTTGAAAAAGTATGTAAGGAAGACCAAGTAGCCGCCTTACAGATCTGTTCCACAGAAGCCTCACTCTTAAAAGCCCAAGAAGAAGATACTGCTCGAGTAGAATGAGTCATAATCCTCGCAGGAGGCCACTGGACCGCCTCCACATATGCCACGTGGATGATGCGACTCAACAAAAAGGAAAGAGAAGTCACAGAGGCCTTCTGACCCCTGCGTTTACAAGCATACAAAACAAACAGGGACCGAGATTGATGAAAGTGCTTTGTAGAATGAAGATAGAACTTCAAAGCTCAAACCACATCTAAGTTGTGTAACAAACGTTCCTTTGGAGAGGAAGGATTCAGACAAAAGGAAGGCACCACAATTTCCTGATTGATATTGCAAGAAGAAACCACTTTAGTTAAGAAACCAAACTTTGTACTTAAAACTGCCTAATCCGCATGGAAAATAAGATGAGGATCCCACTGTAAGGCAGAAAGTTTAGAAACTGCGAGTAGAGGAGATAGCCAACAAAAACAAAACTTTCCAACATAATAAGTTTAATGTTAACATAATGCATACGCTTAAACGGAGCCTGTTGAATAACACAAAGAACAAGATTAAGGCTTAAAGGGGGAGCAACAGGTTTAATCGTAACATGATCCTGAACATCGGGGAGATTGGCCAACCTCTTATGAAGTAACGCAAAAAGAGCAAAAATCTGCCCTTTAAGAGAACTGGCTGACAAACCTTTCTCCAAACCCTCTTGGAGAAACACAAGAATACGAGGATAAGCGTGCCACACCTTGTGCTAAATGAGTCTAGTATCCGGCTTAAGAAGCCTGGACCAAAGTGTCAATGACCCTATCAGAAAAAACTTTCTTGGAGAGAATTAGGCAACCTCCATGCAGTCAACCTCAGAGAACTGAGATTTTGGTAAAGAAACGGACCTTGCTGAAGAAGGTCCGTTCGCTGAGGCAACTTCCAAGGAGGAGATTACGACAAACTAAGCTCTGTATGGCCACGCTGGCGCAATTAGAATCACTGAGGCCCGCTCCTGCTTGATATGGGAGATCACCCGAGGAAGGAGCGCAATCGGAGGAAACGGATAAATAAGTTTGAAGTTCCACGAAACCGCTAATGAGTTCACCAAGACCGTTTGAGTGTCCCTCGATCTCAACCTGTATCTGGGTAGTTTAGCATTGAGACTAGAGGCCATGAGATCTATATCTGGAACTCCCCACCTGAGAGTTATCTCTGAGAAGACCTCCTTATTAAGAGACCACTCCCCGGGACGGAAGGTCTGTCTGCCTCCCAATTGTCCACTCCTATGATATGAATGGCCAAGATGTGAAAATTGTGAGATTCCGCTTACTGAAGGATGTAAGACACCTCTGTCATAGCTAGGGAACTCCTTGTTCCCCCCTGATGATTGATGACGGCGAATCATATAATGTTGTCCATCTGGAATCTGATAAAACGGATAAAAAATGGACAAAATGAGGCTGAGGTTACGCCTTCAAGGCATTGAAGATGTCTCTCATTTCCAGAATGATGATGGGAAGGGAAGACACCTCCAGCGACCAAGGTTCCCTGAGCTTTCAGGGAACCCCGACCCAAAAGACTTGCGTCAAAAGTCACAATGTCCCAAGATGGTCTCAAAAAGCATGTGCCTTGAGACAGGTGGTCCTGAAAGAGCCACAAGGATAGAGAATCTTTTGTTGTCTGGTCTAGGGCGATCAACTGAGACAGGTCAGAGTGTCCGCCGTTACACTGCCTGATTATACATAGTTGTAGAGGTCTCAGATGGAAGTGTGCAAAAGGAATAAATGTCCATGGTGGCTACCATGAGACACACTACCTCCATATATTGAGCCACTGATGACATTTGATTTGACGTTGATCCGCATGGCAACCAAACCGATAATTGTTCCCAGAAAACACACCCTGGTATTGGCAAAGAGCTCTTGTCCAGATTTATCTTCCAACCGTAGGACCAAAGGAGACACAGAAGTGTGTCCGTGTGAGATTTTGCGAATAGAAAAGATGGAGCTTGAGCAAAAATGTCGTCCAGGTAGGGTGCTGCAGCGATTCCTTGCGCTCTAGCCACGGCAAGAAGAGCTCCCAATACCTTCGTAAAGATTTTTGAAGCAGTAGCTAGACCGAACGGAGAGTTTACAAAACTGGTAATGATTGTTCAAAAAGGCAAATCGAAGGGAACAGGAAATGATCCTTGTGGATCGGAACATGCAGATAGGCGACCTTCCTGTATTAGTGGGAGAATGAATCTGATATTTTCCATCTTGAAGGAGGGAACCTTCAGAAATTTGTTCAGACACTTTAAGTGCAAAATGGGGCGGAACGTTCCCTCATTTTTGGGAACAACTAAGAGATTAGAATAAAACCCTTGAGCCCATTCAGAGGGGTGTATTGGGACAATCACTCCTAGGGAAATAAGTTCCCCAATGCAATTTTAAAAGGCCATCTTATTATCTGGCTTTGAAGGAAGGCTTGACGGAATGAATCTGCATCTTAAAGGGCGAGATCAAAAGCCTATCCTGTACCCTTGGGAAACAACGTCCAAGACCCAGGGGTCCTGAACATCCTGAAACCAAGCGTATCAAAAAAATGTTTAATCTGCCACCTACATGATCCCCGAGCCCAGATTGGGGGCCGTCCCTTCATGCAGACTTGTTGTCAACAGAGGGTTTTTCTTGGACTGCTTGCCCTTGTTCCAGGATTAATTTGGTTTCCATGAACTCTTAGATTGGTCCGACTTGGAAGAGGCCGGGGATCACTGTCCCTTCATCTCTGTCCCTTGTTTGGACTAAAATTTCCAGACTGGCGACCCTTAGATCTAGATTTCTTGTCCTGAGGGAGGAAAGAACCCTTCCCTATAGTCACTGTGGAAATAGTGGAATCCATGCCAGGACCAAATAACAGCTTTCCCTTGAAGGCTAAGGAAAGAAGACTGGACTTAGATAACATATCAGCAGACCATTATAATCAGAGAGCTCTCTGTGAAAGGACAGCGAAGCCTGAAGACTTAGCATTAAGATGGATGATCTGCATGATAGCATCACAAATGAAGGAATAGGCCATCTTGAGGGCCTTTATCCTATACTGTATGCCTTCTAACGGAATCTCAACAAGAACCATCTCACATAAAGAGTTGCAACAGAACGTGGTGGCTCCAGCGGCCGTTGTTACACCCACACCAGGTTGAAAAAGGTTGATTAAATAATCTCATTAAGTACCCCTCCATCTTTCTGTCCATGGAAACCCTGAAGGAGGTGCTATACTCGAGAGGGATAGCAGTACGCTTAGCCAGAGAGGAGATAGTTTCATCAACCTTGGGGATGGTACTCCTTAACTTCAGATGAGTCAGGCACAGGGAACATCTTCTTAAAGTTAGGGGACGGGGGAAAAATGAATCCCCATCTACTCCCATTCCTTATAAATAATGTCCGCCATGCAAGCCGAACTGGAAAATCCTCAGGAGCTTTAGGCCTTGTTTGATAGACCATGTCCAGCTTAGGAATTTTTTGTTCTACAGATGATTTAGGCTAAGTGACATCCAGAGTCAATTACACCACTTTGAGTAAGAAGCAAAGATGTTCAAGTTTGAAAATCATCTCTTCAAGTCCACTACCTTTTCCTCAGCAGAGTCAGAACAAAAGAGTTCACCTTCAGAAGCCCCCTGAGGAATGATCGTCCTACGAATGTTGCAATAAATTAGCCAACGAGGCCTCTAAAGTGTTACTGAATCCCTCAGTAGAGGAAACATGTAAAATCTTTATCTTGCGTTTGCCTGAAACAGGAAAGGCAATCAGCGCTGCTGAAACAGCCGACTGAAACTGGCCTGCAAAGTCTACTGGTAAAAAAACAACCCCAGAAGAAGATGGAGCGGAGTCTTAGGGTACTGCATGTGTAATATGAGGAGACGGGGACTGAGGAAAACGCTGTGGCATATCTTGGATAACTAAGTCCTGAGAGGTAAAAGACTGTGAAGTGTTAATCCCCTTGGAGATAGCAGAGGTGACATAGAACCTCTGGACTTTGACTTAAGAACAGAAGACAAACAAGTGGAACACGATTGTGAAGGAGGGCAAACCTTGGCTTCATCACAAAGCATGAATCTATTAGACTGCATAATAGGATGATGTTCATCCTCCAAAGAAAAAAGTTCAACTTGTCCTCCATGGCTTGGGTATAGGACCCCAAACAGTGAGTTTAGAAACCAGAGTGAAATAAAATTCCCAATCATGACACCTCTAATCTAGCTCTTGCCAGAGTACTCACCACCTACCTGGTAGCACAGAAAAAAAATTCCAGAACAGACTACACAAAACCGCAGCTCCCCGAACTTCCAACTGCGATCTGAGCTGAAGATACAGCGAAAAAGCACAGACTTTGCTGTGGAGCAAACACAGCACTTCCAGGTCTGACAGCTTCATCCACTTCTGAAATAGACCTTAGACAAAAAGTAAAGCCGTGTAAGCTTACACCGGTTAACCGAGGGGGTGATAGCAAGCAAACACTGGAAAGAGGCTAGGATAACTACCCTGTGACATCCAGAAGCGAGCTTTCTCCATAACTCTTACTAAGAGGATAACATGGTTACACATCAAGAACCCCAGTCCTATCTTGCAGGGAATCTACCCATTAAAGGACTCAAATTCCAAATTAAGAACCATTCTCCCAAGAGAGGCCTCAGCCGAGGCAAAAGTATCAAATTTATAGAAATTGTAAAAAGTATGCAAAGAGGACCATGTTGCCGTCTTGCAAATCTGTTCCACAGAAGCTTCATTTTAGAAAGCCCAAGATGAGGAGACAGCCCTAGTGGAATGATCCATAATTCTCTCAGGAGGCTGCTGTCCGGCAGTCTCATAAGCAAAATGAATCCTACTTATTAACCAGAGGGAAAGAGTAGTAGAAGTGGCCTTCTGACCCTTACGCTTTCCAGAGAAAACAACAAACAGGGCAGAAGTTTGACGAAAATCTTTAGTAGCTTGTAAGTAAAATTTAAGAGCACGCACAACATCCAAGTTATGCAAGAGATGTTCCTTATGAGAAGAAGGATTAGGACAAAAAGAAGGAACAACAATTTCCTGATTAATGTTTCAATCCAACACCACCTTAAGGAGAAACCCCAATTGAGTACGAAGGACCGCCTTATCTGCATGAAAAATAAGGTTTACGGGGAAATCACACTGCAGAAAGCTCAGAAACTCTGCGAGCGGAAGAAATAGCAAGGAGAAACAAAACCTTCCAAGATAACAACTTTATATCAACGACATGCATCGGCTCAAACTGAGCCTGCTGCAAAATTTTAAGAACTAGGTAAAGGCTCCAAGAAGGAGCAACAGGTTTAAACACAGGCCTCATTCTGACCAGGGCCTGAACAAAAGCTTGAACCATCTGGTAATTCTCCCAGACATTTGTGCAAAAGGATAGACAGTGCAGAAATGTGTACAATGTAGTGAAAATAAGCTGCACCGGCGGACTTGAAGCAGGTAAAATAATTTTATTGACAGTTCAAAAAGACTTCATTCTGAAGCATAAAACCTTAGTGACAGAAATGTGCCTAAGGAATACACACACTGAACTGATTTCTGACGCGTTTCAGCCCTTCTGGCCGTAGTCGTAGCTACAGTTCATAACCCCAATTAGCCTTTTAAACATTTGTGCATGATTGTGATTGGATAAAAACATTATCCTGGGCGTATTCCTATTACAAGCACTTAAGCATAATTACCATAACAACCTGAAAATGTTTGAAACACTGCATTTAACTGCTGTTATCACACACATTCTTACCTTATGAAAAACATAATTTATGTAAGAACTTACCTGATAAATTCATTTCTTTCATATTAGCAAGAGTCCATGAGCTAGTGACGTATGGGATATACATTCCTACCAGGAGGGGCAAAGTTTCCCAAACCTTAAAATGCCTATAAATACACCCCTCACCACACCCACAATTCAGTTTAACGAATAGCCAAGAAGTGGGGTGATAAGAAAAAAAGTAAGAAAGCATAAAAAATAAGGAATTGGAATAATTGTGCTTTATACAAAAAAATCATAACCACCACAAAAAGGGTGGGCCTCATGGACTCTTGCTAATATGAAAGAAATGAATTTATCAGGTAAGTTCTTACATAAATTATGTTTTCTTTCATGTAATTAGCAAGAGTCCATGAGCTAGTGACGTATGGGATAATGACTACCCAAGATGTGGATCTTCCACGCAAGAGTCACTAGAGAGGGAGGGATAAAATAAAGACAGCCAATTCCGCTGAAAATAATCCACACCCAAACTAAAGTTTAAATCTTATAATGAAAAAAACTGAAATTATAAGCAGAAGAATCAAACTGAAACAGCTGCCTGAAGTACTTTTCTACCAAAAACTGCTTCAGAAGAAGAAAACACATCAAAATGGTAGAATTTAGTAAAAGTATGCAAAGAAGACCAAGTTGCTGCTTTGCAAATCTGATCAACCGAAGCTTCATTCCTAAACGCCCAGGAAGTAGAAACTGACCTAGTAGAATGAGCTGTAATCCTTTGAGGCGGAGTTTTACCCGACTCGACATAAGCATGATGAATTAAAGATTTCAACCAAGATGCCAAAGAAATGGCAGAGGCCTTCTGACCTTTCCTAGGACCGGAAAAGATAACAGACTAGAAGTCTTTCGGAAATTCTTAGTAGCTTCAACATAATATTTCAAAGCTCTAACTACATCCAAAGAATGCAATGATCTCTCCTTAGAATTCTTAGGATTAGGACATAATGAAGGAACCACAATTTCTCTACTAATGTTGTTAGAATTCACAACCTTAGGTAAAAATTTAAAAGAAGTTCGCAACACCGCCTTATCCTGAGGAAAAATCAGAAAAGGAGACTCACAAGAAAGAGCAGATAATTCAGAAACTCTTCTGGCAGAAGAGATGGCCAAAAGGAACAAAACTTTCCAAGAAAGTAATTTAATGTCCAATGAATGCATAGGTTCAAACGGAGGAGCTTGAAGAGCCCCCAGAACCAAATTCAAACTCCAAGGAGGAGAAATTGACTTAATGACAGGTTTTATACGAACCAAAGCTTGTACAAAACAATGAATATCAGGAAGATTAGCAATCTTTCTGTGAAAAAGAACAGAAAGAGCAGAGATTTGTCCTTTCAAGGAACTTGCAGACAAACCTTTATCCAAACCATCCTGAAGGAACTGTAAAATTCTCGGAATTCTAAAAGAATGCCAGGGAAAATTATGAGAAAGACACCAAGAAATATAAGTCTTCCAGACTCTATAATATATCTCCCTAGATACGGATTTACGAGCCTCTAACATAGTATTAATCACAGAGTCAGAGAAACCTCTTTGACTAAGAATCAAGCGTTCAATCTCCATACCTTTAAATTTAAGGATTTGAGATCCTGATGGAAAAAAGGACCTTGCGACAGAAGGTCTGGTCTTAACGGAAGAGTGTACGGTTGGCAAGAGGCCATCCGGACAAGATCCGCATACTAAAACCTGTGAGGCCATGCTGGAGCTACCAGCAGAACAAACGAGCATTCCTTCAGAATCTTGGAGATTACTCTTGGAAGAAGAACTAGAGGCGGAAAGATATAGGCAGGATGATACTTCCAAGGAAGTGACAATGCATCCACTGCTTCCGCTTGAGGATCCCTGGATCTGGACAGATACCTGGGAAGTTTCTTGTTTAGATGAGAGGCCATCAGATCTATTTCTGGAAGTCCCCATATTTGAACAATCTGAAGAAATACCTCTGGGTGAAGAGACCATTCGCCCGGATGTAACGTTTGGCGACTGAGATAATCCGCTTCCCAATTGTCTATACCTGGGATATGAACCGCAGAAACTAGACAGGAGCTGGATTCCGCCCATACCAGAATTCGAGATACTTCTTTCATGGCCAGAGGACTGTGAGTCCCTCCTTGATGATTGATGTATGCCACAGTTGTGACATTGTCTGTCTGAAAACAAATGAACGATTCTCTCTTTAGAAGAGGCCAAGACTGAAGAGCTTTGAAAATTGCACGGAGTTCCAAAATATTGATTGGTAATCTCACCTCCTGAGATTCCCAAACCCCTTGTGCTGTCAGAGACCCCCAAACAGCTCCCCAACCTGTCAGACTTGCATCTGTTGAAATTACAGTCCAGGTCGGAAGAACAAAAGAAGCCCCCTGAACTAAACGATGGTGATCTGTCCACCACGTCAGAGAGTGTCGTACAATCGGTTTTAAAGATATTAATTGAGATATCTTTGTGTAATCCCTGCACCACTGGTTCAGCATACAGAGCTGAAGAGGTCGCATGTGAAAACGAGCAAAGGGGATTGCATCCGATGCAGCAGTCATAAGACCTAGAATTTCCATGCATAAGGCTACCGAAGGGAATGATTGTGATTGAAGGTTTCGACAAGCTGAGATCAATTTTAGACGTCTCTTGTCTGTCAGAGACAGAGTCATGGACACTGAATCTATATGGAAACCTAAAAAGGTAACCCTTGTTTGAGGAATCAATGAACTTTTCAGTAAATTGATCCTCCAACCATGATCTTGAAGAAACAACACAAGTCGATTTGTATGAGATTCTGCTAAATGTGAAGACTGAGCAAGTACCAAGATATCGTCCAAATAAGGAAATACCACAATACCCTGTTCTCTGATTACAGACAGAAGGGCACCGAGAACCTTTGTAAAAATCCTTGGAGCTAACTCATTGTAATGTTACTTCATTTTGCGTATAAAACAAAAAATTGTTAATGTAACAAGCTTTTTATCTCTCTGTGCCTAAATGTTACAGGATCCCATTTCTTTATGTTTGGACAGTAATTAGATCTTGTTTTCATTCTGATTGCAAATTTATTTGTATTCTGTGAAATTTTACTGAATAAAGCTTGTTTTCAAAAAAAAAAAAAAAAAAAATTCCACTCTCTTGATCTTTGGTATTTGGCAACTTACCCGCTAAAGTATGCTCTGTTTAGCCTCACTTGGTATCAGATTACACTTGGTGTTACACTTTAAACGTTATTATTATTAAATAATAATAGCGATACCAATAGGGTATTGTGTTGATCATGATACCACTCTGTCAAATAGGTGTGTTTCATCTAATATAATATGATCGTCGATTTTTGTTTTTTACATATTTATACATGAATATATTTATTATTGTCAAATTTTGTCAATCATAAATGAGCACAGGTACTTTAAGATAGAGAGGAATGTACTCTGTATTAGCCAATCAAAATTTGTTTTACCCCTTTTTAAATGAGACACAGATGCTCAGTAACCAGAAGGCTATGAATACAGCCAAGTACGGCCAAAACGCGTAAGCCGGTTGCTTACTCTCCTCTGTTCTGTGATTGTCCCTCTGTGACTGTTTATACACCTGGTTGTGTTTTTAACCTGGACATTTTTGAATAAAAGTAAAGTTTCATTGTTAAAAAAAAAAAAAAAAAAAAAAAAAAAAAATCCTTGGAGCTGTTGCTAGGCCAAACGGCAGAGCCACAAACTGGTAATGCTTGTCTAGGAAAGAGAATCTCAGAAACTGATAGTGATCTGGATGAATCGGAATATGCAGATATGCATCCTGTAAATCTATTGTGGACATATAATGCCCTTGCTGAACAAAAGGCAGAATAGTCCTTATAGTTACCATCTTGAATGTTGGTATCCTTACATAACGATTCAATATTTTAGATCCAGAACTGGTCTGAAGGAATTCTCCTTCTTTGGTACAATGAAGAGATTTGAATAAAACCCCAGCCCCTGTTCCAGAACTGGAACTGGCATAATTACTCCAGTCAACTCTAGATCTGAAACACATTTCAGAAATGCTTGAGCCTTTGCTGGATTTACTGGGACACGGGAAAGAAAAAATCTCTTTGCAGGAGGCCTTATCTTGAAGCCAATTCTGTACCCTTCTGAAACAATGTTTTGAATCCAAAGATTGTGAATTGAATTGATCCAAATTTGTTTGAAAAAACGTAATCTGCCCCCTACCAGCTGGGCTGGAATGAGGGCCGCACAGCACAAACTTACTTCACCACCTCCATAGGAGGCAAAGTTTGTAAAACTGATTTGTGGGTGTGGTGAGGGGTGTATTTATAGGCATTTTAAGGTTTGGGAAACTTTGCCCCTCCTGGTAGGAATGTATATCCCATACGTCACTAGCTCATGGACTCTTGCTAATTACATGAAAGAAATGTATATACAATAATAATAATAATAATAGGAGACAAGGTGGCTATCTTTTAAACATGAATGTACACACTGGTTTTTTGGATAAAGTACAATGCTTCCCTAGGTGTGTATACTACTTTTACCATAATGCTATATAGTCTCCTCTTAAAATATTATAAGAATTTCACCAATTTAAAAGGAGAATAGAAAAACAAGAGAGGGAGGTCCAAGGATACACAGAAGAATATTCTTTAATATCCAGGATTCTATAATTCCCAAAAATGTATTAAATCAAATTCAGAGTTTAACCCTGAAGGAATTCTGGTTTTTAATCTATGTATCCAAAAGACCTCTCTCTTTGCTAGCAGGCTGTCTCTATCCCCACCTCTCTTTTTACACTTTACATTTTCAATAATGGTCCATTTCAGAGAGGACACACTTTTATTATGTGAATTTTTGAAGTGTTGTACTAGGGGGGTCGTAATTTTGCCTGCTTTAATGTTGGTGATGTGTTCCCTTATCCTGTCACGAGCTTCCCTCGTGGTGAGACCAGTGTACTGCACCCCACAAAGATCACATGTCAAAAGGTAAATGACATATGTAAATCGACAGTTTAAGCATGAATTATGCCTAAAGTTCTCTCCTGTTACTGTACTGGAGAATCCCTCATCAGATTGGAGATGCCCGCAAGCAATACATGGTGCATAGTTGCATCTATACATTCCATTAAACCTAAGCCATGATGATTGAAAAGTTGGCTTGGCACTAACTGAGTAGGGGCAACTATATTACCTATCGTCAAACCTTTCTTAAAGGCATATCTGCAGCCTTTCGACACTATGTTAGTCAGATCCTCATCTGCAGTCAACATACGATAGTGTTTTCGTATGATGTTGCAGACTTGATATTGTGAACTGTTCTTGGTAACAAAGGTTACACCTTCAAAGGCCTTTCCTTTGCTTTGTTCACAAGTTGTAATGAGATATTCATTTCTATCTCTAGACGATAGTGAGGTTCTGACTCTTGCAACTTCCCTTCTGTTGTAGCCTCTTCGACAAAGGCGTTCCTCTAAATCTAGAGCCTGTTTTTCATATTCTGTCTCAGTTAAACAATTTCTTTTTAATCAGAAATCTGACCTTTTAGAGTACTGACTGACAACCCTTTTTCCAGGCCATCCTGAAGAAAAGATAAAATTTGGGGAATCCTTACCCGACTTCAAGAAAAACCTTTAGCTTCACACCAAAAAAGGTATTTACGCCATATCTTATGGTAAATCCTACGAGTAATGCAAACTGCATGGCTTGGTATTGAACCCGGGACTCCAGGTTCAGAGACCAGTTTGCTCTGTCTGTGCCACTGGATATTGTTTTTGCTTGTCCAGAAAGGCAAACCTTAGATACTGGTAACGATCCCTGTGAATGGGAATGTGTAAATACGCATCCTTCAGGTCTATAGTCGTCATGAACTGACCTTCCTGAACCAATGGAAGAATGGAACAAATAGTTTCCATCTTGAAGGACGGAACCCTGAGGGAATTTGTTGAGGCACTTTAGATCTAGGATGGGACGAAAAGTTCCCACCTTTGTGGGAACCACAAATAGATTTGAATAGAATCCTAGACCTTGTTCTTCTAGACTCTACTCACTACCTACCTGGTAGCAACGAAAAGATTTCCAGAGCACAATTTAAGAAGTTCTACCTCTTTACCTAGTTTGAAAAAGTCTTGACAGGAGAAATCCGCCCCTTGGAGGGCAAGACTTGAATCCTATTTTGTAATCCTGGGATATTATGTCCACAGCCCATGGATCTGGGACATTGCGTATCCATGCCTTTTGGAAAAGAGAAAGTCTGCCCCCACACCTGGTCCAAAATCGGATAGGGGGCGGACCTTTCATGCTGATCGGAAGGCTTTTTGTTTTATTTTCCCTTGTTCCAGGGCTGGCTGGATTTCCAAGTGGACCTGGAATCGTCTGGTTTGGAAGAGGAGGACTTCTGTCCCTTAAAGTTGTGAAAGGAATGAAAATTAGAAGTCTGACGACCCTTAGGTCTATTCTTCTTGTCCTGAGGTAGGAAAGATCCCTTTCCACCCATAATCTCTAAAATGATCTCCACCAGACCAAGCCCAAACAAAGTTATACACGTATAAGGTAAAGCCAAAAGCTTGGTCTTTGAAGAAACATCAGCTGATCAAGATTTTGACCACAGAGATCTGCGAGCAAGAACAGTGAAACTATACATCTTAGCTCCCAGACTAATTACCTACATGTTGGCATTACAGATAAAGGTATTGGCCCGTTTAAGAGCTTTGATCCCATCCTGGATCTCCTCTACCGTAGTCGCTTTTGAAATCAGATCAGACAGGGCATAGCACCAATAAGATGCTGCTCCCGCAACCGTGGCAATACTTGCCGCAGGTTGCAACTGTAATCCTTGATGGATGTAAATATTTCTCAAGTAAGCCACTAGCTTCTTATCCATTGGATCCTTAAAAAAAAAAAAAAAAAAACTATCCTCTATAGGAATGGTAGTTCTTTTAGCGAGAGTAGAGATAGCTCCCTCTACTTTAGGCACAATAATATGTACAACGATTAGTACAGCAACTCAGGAGTGCAGTGCTCGTGAAGACAGGGTCCTGCCAAATCTCCCCAATTCCAATAGTGAATATATAAATGCCCACAGCACTGTATCATTCAAAATATTTTATTCTCTGTACATAACAGGTACTCAAACAGCGACGTTTCGAGTGTTGCCACTCTTACTCATGCTAGTTACAAACTATCAATTACAACAATTTAAAACCCTCAGTTTGGCGCCAACCACTCTTCAGGTGGATCTGCTGCCCTCTTCTGTTCATTTCTAATAATACATTAAAAACATTTCTAATTACATGATACTATGTAACAAAAATTTAAATAAAGTGTTTGCTTACATTAAAGTTATTTCTTTTACTCTTTGCATCTCAGATAGATCATATTTTAGCAGGATCACATTTTAATTTTATTTTTATACAATAAAGTTGTTCAACTAATTTCACACTTGGTTATATTTTAAACCATACTTATCCAAGATTATACTTTAAACAGTGTTATACTAGACAGTAAATAATTATACTATTTGAGAAGAGTTACACTATCCTAGGTGAAGATTATGGATGTCATTATACATTCACTGAAAAAGTAGTTTTGCAGAAAAATAGTTTTACAGAAAAATAGACCAATCAAAGTCCCTATTGAGCCCATTAGGTTCCATACTACCCAATTCAAAGATCCAAAACATTTCTTTTTGTTTTAGTATCTTTTCTCTATCACCTCCATTTCTCTGTGGACCCACACTATCGATCACTTGCCACCTTAATTGGCTTATCTGGTGGCCACATTTTAGGAAGTGATGGGACACAGGGGCTTCAGTATTCTTACACCTTATGTTTGAGCGATGCTGACATATCCTGTCTCTGATCATACGGGTAGTCTCCCCTATGTAGATCAGAGAACAGGAACATTTTATGAGATAGATTACATATTTAGAATCACAGGTATAGTAATCTCTTATCTCATATTTTTTCCCATTTCTTGGGTGATAGAAATATTTACCTTTTATAATAGAGTGACAACTCATACAGCCCAGGCATGGGAAAGAACCTCTACTTTTATTACCAATAAATGCCTGTCTCTCACGCTTCTTAGAGCCAACGTCTGTATGTGTTAGTTGATCTCTCAGATTTCTTACTCTTTTAAAAGCCATTAATGGTGGATTTTTAAATATTTCTATACCTTTATTGCATTCGCTCAAAACATGCCAATGTCTATTTATAATTCGTTTTACATCCTCACTTGCAGGACTATATTGGGTAACCAAAACCAATTTATCTCCTTTTTTACTTTTAACCACACTTTGTTCCTTAGACCTTACTTTATCTATGTGTTTAGCAACAATTTCCTTAGGATATCCCCTATCTAGGAATTTTTGCTGCATCTCTCTAAGTCTGATTTCTTTAGTGTCTGGATTGGTGACTATTCTGTCTACTCTTAATAGTTGACTCTTTGGTAATGAGTTAAGTAACCCTTTAGGATGGAAACTTCTGTAATCTAATAGTGTGTTCCTGTCTGTCTCCTTACTATAAATATCAAAGGTTAGCTTTCTTCCTTCCTTAATTACTCTAGTATCTAGAAAGGTCACTGTCTCTTCACTCCACTCTGCTGTGAACTCTAGACCAGGGACTGCCCCATTAATTTCTTTCACAAATTCCAACAGGGACTCAACGCTGCCCCACCATATGCCAAATACATCATCTATGAAACGCCACCAGGTGGCGCCATACTTTCTAAATTTATCATTTTCATAGATTATTCTCTCCTCAATTTCATTCATGAATAAATTGGCATATGATGGGGCAACGTTGGTCCCCATTGCTGTACCCTTAATCTGAATGTACCAATCATCCTGGAACATAAAGTGATTCCAATACAGAATAAGTCTCAATAATTCTTCAATAAATTCAACTTGTAAATCTGAACATTTTGTATTCAATTTGCATACTTTTTTTACTATTCCTATCCCTGTTTCATGTTTGATGGCCGTGTAGAGACTCTTTACATCCATTGTATATAATAGGAATTTTTCAGATTCAAAATATAGATCTTTGGCCTTATTTAGGAAATCTCCTGCATCTTTGAGGTATGAAGATATTTGTTTTACCTCAGGTTGCAAAATCTTATCTAGAAATGTTGAAATATTAGTTAAAGCCGAGTTGACACTCGAGACTATGGGCCTCCCCGGTGGTCTAGTAAGATCTTTATGTACCTTGGGTACCGTATAAAAGATGGGATTCTTGGGGTCTTTATTAAATAAATAATCTTTCAGTTTTTTGTCAATTAATTTACTTTCAAATGCTTTATTAATAATTACTTCCACCTCTTTCTGTATTTTACTCACTGGATTATAACTGAGCTTAACATACGTATCTTCATCTTTAAGCTGACTTAGTATTTCATTTATGTAGTACCCTTTATCAAGCACCACTGTTGCCCCGCCCTTATCTGCTTTTTTAATTGTCACTTCACTAGATTTGTTTTTCAAAATTTTTATTGCATCAAACTCATCCTTAGTTAAATTTACCTCTGAATTTTTACTCTTATAGGGCATTTTTAGTTTTTTCTTCTCATTTTTTTGTTTCAGTTTGCCTATATCATTGCACACAAGACTTATAAAGGTATTTACACTGTGGTTAGTAGATGTAGGATTAAATATACTTTTACTTTTCAAATCTAGTTCTTTAAATTTACATTTAACTTCAACATTTCGTGTATCTGACTCTATATAAACATTATCATGGAACCATGTTTTTAACCTTATGTTCCTAAAAAACCTTTGTAAATCCTTATTTAATTCAAAGAAATTTGTATCAGAGTAAGGGCAAAACGAAAGTCCTTTTTCTAACAGTCCCAATTCAGTCTCTGTTAATTCTTTCCCAGATATATTAAGTACTGTAGTATGTTCAGATCTTACCCCATCTTTAAGCTCAGTTCTTTTATCTGGTATTGGGCTCTCCTTCTCTGTTACTAATAATGGTAGGATCTTCCCCTCCGGCTCCTGCTTGATCTTCTCGGTCCTCCTCTCCCCCTGTTTCTTCCACTTGCGGTGCTTCTATCCACCTCTATGCTGTCTCCGTCGTTGCTGGAATCTAAAGGGGAGGAGACCTCAGACTCTACGTATGACGTGCCAGTTGCTCCTTCCGGTTTTGCTTGATTTCTATTGGCTCTCCGATTACCTCCTCTTCTGTAGCCCCCATGGCTGTTGTTATCGTTGCCATGGTGATCGCTTCTCCACTTATACACTTTACCGGTAAGGTAATCATTCTCATCCCTTTGAAATTTTTGCCGTTTTCTTTCTTTAATTATTTTCTCCATTTCTGCTGTCTTACGTTTAACTTCGCTGATTAGTTTGTCCCACTCATCTGCCGACAGTGTTTTCTGCAAATCCTCTCTGCTCTGTTTAATCTTGGCTTCTTGGATTGCGATCTCCTCCAATAGCGACTCCACCGTCAGTACCATAATGTCATAGGAACATTTATTGATAATGGATTCAAACTTATCGCAATAGTCCTTTTTATCTCTCAGGAGTGTAGGGCAAATGCTCATCCTGAGCCCTCTGGGTATCCTTTTCACCCTATAGTATTCTGAGAGAGTGCTTACATGTAGATTCCACTTAGTATTTTTATGGGTCATTTGTTCAAATACTTTACTTAGGTTTTCCGCAGGTGCTGTATGAAGAAAATCTCTTGGGCCCTTAGCTAGGGCTGTGATCCTTGCTGCTTCTAATTCTGTATAAGCAAACATTTTCATACCTTCTGTACTTTTATTTTCCATTTTGTAGTAACTCCTATTGCAGGTACTAGGCAGACTTCATCCAATAATATGTACAACGATTAGTACAGCAACTCAGGAGTGCAGTGCTCGTGAAGACAGGGTCCTGCCAAATCTCCCCAATTCCAATAGTGAATATATAAATGTCCACAGCACTGTATCATTCAAAATATTTTATTCTCTGTACATAACAGGTACTCAAACAGCGACGTTTCGAGTGTTGCCACTCTTACTCATGCTAGTTACAAACTATCAATTACAACAATTTAAAACCCTCAGTTTGGCGCCAACCACTCTTCAGGTGGATCTGCTGCCCTCTTCTGTTCATTTCTAATAATACATTAAAAACATTTCTAATTACATGATACTATGTAACAAAAATTTAAATAAAGTGTTTGCTTACATTAAAGTTATTTCTTTTACTCTTTGCATCTTTGCGTCTACTTTAGGCACAGTGTGCCATGAGTCTCGAATGGAGTTAACAACAGTGAACATCTTCTTAAAAACAGGGGAAGGGGATCAAGAAACCCCTGGCTTATCCAATTCTTGAGCTATAATCTCAGACATCTTGTCTGGAACAGGAAAAACATCCTCAGATGTTGGAGAATCATTAACTCTATTAAGTTTAGAGGACTTCTTGGGGTTGACAGCAACAAAAGGTTCAGAGTCGTCCAAGGTGGTTAGAACCTCCTTCAGAAGCAACCGGGCATGTTCAAGCTTAAATCGGAAATTAATTTCTTCAGATTCAGAAGATTTTTTTCCCCCATAGTGTCCGAGTCTGAGAACTTACCCTCAGAAGCTACTGAAGTATTCTCCTCATCAAACATTTGAGAAAGGTTGAAAAGGGCAGATTTTGAGGGGTCAGACACCTTACTAGCAGACAAATGTTTAGATTTCCTCTTATGCTAACCCGAAAAGGGAAAAGCAGACAAAGCCAAAAATACTGCAGAAGTTATCTGAGCGGCAAAATCCCCTGGTAAATTAACACCCCCAGGAGGTTGAGAAGAAACAGAAGGCACAGAATGAGAAACAATTAAAGCTTGGGACATTTGAGGAGAAAGCTGAGGCATGTCACGCACAGCACTATCCAGAGAGAAACTTGGCTCAGAAGGGAGTAACTTGTCCTTGAATTTTAAAGTCTTAGCTAAACATGAAGAACAAAATTGCATTAGCAAAACAATTTGGGCCTTTAAACATAATAAACATTTATCCATAGAGATGGACTAATCCTGTTCTGAGTCCATAGCTACCTTAATTAGTTCCAACTAAAAAAAATTAAATGAGAATAAAGATATGATAATAGTATGTTTATTTGATCCTCAAAATTAAACAATATGTGAAGCTTTTAACACAGAGGCTAACAGGAGGCAAAAAACAACACTCTAAGACTTAAGCATCTGTCTGAGGCTCCTATCGTCTCCGGAATGAGTATCCCACTAGAAAGAGGATCTAGATTCTCCAGCAGAGATCCCTTCCTCTAATGAGTATTCCGATCAGCAAAGTCTGATTGTCGACACATCCAAACTCACGACGCTCCACTCCGACACAGCAGAAAAGCGTAAGTCACGTGATCGTCCGAGAAATAAACGCCACCTGATAAACCAGACTAAACATAATTGAGGCCAAGCTTGTCAGGGCATTGAAGATTGCTCTTAACTCCAAGATGTTTATGAGAAGAGAAGACTCTTCCTGAGATCACATGCCCTGAGCTTTCAGAACCTCAAACAGCTAACCAGCCTGACAGGCTTCACTAAGGAAGGTCTCAGGAAGCAAGTGCCCTGAGACAGATGTTCCTGTGAAATCCAAAACGAGAGAGAGTATCTTGTTAGGGGGTCCAGATTTATCCTCTGTGATAAATCTGAATGGTCTCAGTTCCATTGACAGTGCATGCAAAGTTGCAGTGGTCGCAGATGGAAACAAGCAAAAGGAATGATGTCCATGGAAGCCATCATCAGACCAATCACCTCCATGTATTGAGCCACTGATGGACAAAAAACAGACTGGAGGGGAAGGCAAGAAGTTTGTATTTTTTGACGTCCGTCAGGAAAATCTTCATGGACAGGGAATCTATGATTGACCCTAGGAAACACACTCTTGTAGTTGTAACTAGAGACCTCTTTTCCAAATTTGCCTTCCACACGTGGGAACGTAGAAAAGACAACATCTCTGTATGAAATTTTGATAGTTGAAAAGACGACGCCTGAACCAAGAGGTCATCTAGATAAGGCACCACATCAATTCCCTGGGATCTGATCACTGCCAATAGGGCTCCCATAACCTTTGTGAGCTTACAAGCACGTGTTAAAGAAAAAAAACTGCCAAAATAAATTACCCTTAGTCCTCATGCACAGAAACTTCATTTCTCAACACATAAATAAAGTTGAGCCAAATACATAAAAGAACCCCTTTGCCAAGTAATTAAGGGAAATGTCAGTTAATGAAACACCCCCTTAAGTATCTTTTAAAGGAAGTACAATCTTCCATAGGAATAGTAGTACGTTTGGCAAGAGTAGAAATAGCCCCATCAACCTTAGGGACTTTTTCCCAAAAATTTTAATTAGCCACAGGTAAAGGATATAGCTTCTTAAACCTAGAAGAAGGGTTAAAAGAAGCACCAAGTTTAGACCATTCCTTAGTAAACATATGAGCGATAGCATCTGAAATAGGAAAAACTTCAGGAGTGACCTCAGAAATTTTAAAAACAGAATTCAAAACGTTTGCTTTTCTGGTTATCATGAGGACTAGATTCCTCAATACCCAAAGTAAACAATACTTTTGAATATATTCGTCCTTTATTAATCTTAAAAAGAAAGGTTGATTTATCAATTTCAGACTCTGAAATAGGATCCTCTGAGCCAGAGAAATCCTTATCCTCAGAAGATACCTAAGTATCCTGTCAATCAATACAAACTTTATCAGATTTACGAGAAGTTAGGAGAGATATTTTACATTTATTTGAAGGCGGAATAGCAGTCATAGCCTTCTCTATGGCTGCAGCAATATAATCTTTTATATCTACAGGAATACCATGTACATTAGACTGTGAAGGTTTAACAGTAGATGTATTTGTACTTGTACTTGTACTAGAAACATCAGCATGTAATAATTTGTCATAACAAGTGCCACATATTTGAGCTAAAGAAGTAAGATCAGCTAATTTACAACATACACATTTAGCTTTGGTAGAATTGTGTTCAGTCGGATTAGTTCCTACAGAAACATCAGAGGCAGGATCAGTCTGAGACATCTTGCAAAAAGTAACAAAAAAGAAAAAATAACATTTAAACAAAATATCCAATTTACTCAAAAATAGCAGTTTCAGGAATGGGAAAAAATGCTTATATTTTTTTTTATACAAAAGTAAATTAAAAGCAAGCAACCTAGCCCTCTAAGAATCAAATGAGAGCAGAGAGCAAAAGAGGGAGAGACTTAATATAACAAATTTTAGCACCAAGAATGGCGCAAATGCAGGAGAAAAAATCTTTTGGCGCCAAAGCTTAAATAGAAATGACGCAACTCACATCATAACAGGCACGACTTTCTGCCACAAAATTTTTGCGCCCAAAATTTTGCAATAAAAAGTAACATTCTGCGTCGTCATGAGCCTAAGCCCACAAAAATTTTGAAAACAAACAGACTCCAAGATACAACTAACTGGAACCCCATAAACAATTTCCATGTTGAAACTGTTAGACTGCAAAGGGAAATACACAGACCTGACACATGGCAAATATATATAATATACATTTAAAACTTTATAAGTTAAAGTGTCGAACATAGCGGAGAGTGTCTTAAAAAATGATATATACTTACCAGAAGACACCGATCCACATATAGCAGACAGCAAAACCAGTACTGAAAGATATCAGCAGAGGTAATGGTAGAGGAGTATAATGCCGATCTGTAAAGGGAGGCAGTGATGTATCCCCACGACCGATTTACAGAGAGCCTTAGAATAGATTTCCCATAGGTGAAAACATGGCATCATCAGGCAATACTCCCTTCACATCCCTCAGACAAACACTGTACTTTGAGAGGAATTGGTCTTCAATATGCTTAGAAGCGCCTATCACAGAAGAAATCAAGCACAACTTGCTTCACCACCTCCATGAGAGGCAAAGTGTGTAAAACTAAGGTATGCGTGAGGTAGGAGGTCTATTTATAGGCATGTTGAGGTTTGGGAAACTTTGCCCCCTCCTGGGAGGAATGTATATACCATACGTCACTAGCTCATGAACTCTTGCCACTTACATGAAAGAAAGCAGAACACTTATCTAACCTCTTAATATCAGAGATGTGTTCCCTTATCCTCTACATGACCTTCCATGTCATACACACAACTTATTGAAGGTGGTAATGTGAGCAACAAATCACATAAATGACAAAAGTGTCTCTATAACGGAGACAGATTTAATTTCATATTTAATCTTAGTGACGAAAGACTCAAAATGTCTTACCAGCTGAACATGGCTGCAGGCCTTTCAGGTGATATACCACATTTATTCATGTCCTTAAATCTTAGGCATGAGCTGGGCTCATTCTGAACATTTCTCAAATTACTTTGAGAGGAATTGGGCTTTAAAATGCTTAGAAGCACCTTTCACAGAAGAAATCAAGTACGACTTGCTTCACCATACTCCAACAAAGGCAATGTTTGTAAAACTAAGCTATGAGTAAGGTGGGAGGTGTATTAATAGGCATCTTGAGGTTTGGGAAACTTTGTCCCCTCCTGGTAGGAATGTATATCCCATACATCACTAGCTCATGGACTCTTGCCACTTAGATGAAAGAAATAGGTGTAACTGGGTTTTTGCATAAAGAAATAAATTCAAAAGTATCCTGTTCTAAATTACCCTCATATAGACCATCATCCAAAAAGGTGTTTCAAATCAATTTGATATCTCCTAACCATATTAAAGTGAAGTATCTAATATTCCTTTGAATTTCCTATCTTAAACATTTATTTACATAAGCCTATCTACTACACCCAACCACACTCCTGGTTCTATCTGTTGCCTTTATTACCATATTGGTATTCTTACTCAAATCTCTCAGAGCTAATCTTTCTTCTTGTGTGAGATTAGAAGTAGTAACCTGAACAGTATTCAATAATGCAATAAAATCTTTCTATTAGCACTTGAAAGGATTCTATGAAATTAGCACACGCTTGTATAGGGTAAAAAAAACATAATTTATGTAAGAACTTACCTGATAAATTCATTTCTTTCATATTGGCAAGAGTCCATGAGCTAGTGACGTATGGGATATACAATCCTACCAGGAGGAGCAAAGTTTCCCAAACCTCAAAATGCCTATAAATACACCCTTCACCACACCCACAATTCAGTTTAACGAATAGCCAAGAAGTGGGGTGATTAAGAAAGGAGTAGAAAGCATCAACAAAAGAAATTTGGAAATAACTGTGTTTTATACAAAAAATCATAACCACCATAAAAAGGGTGGGCCTCATGGACTCTTGCCAATATGAAAGAAATGAATTTATCAGGTAAGTTCTTACATAAATTATGTTTTCTTTCATGTAATTGGCAAGAGTCCATGAGCTAGTAAAGTATGGGATAGCAATGACCAAGATGTGGAACTCCACGCAAGAGTCACTAGAGAGGTAGGGATAAAAATAAAAACAGCCATATTCCGTTAAAAAAATTAATCCACAACCCAAAAAAATAAGTTTATTCTCATAAATGAAAGAAAAAAACTTAAATCAAAAGCAGAAGAATCAAACTGAAACAGTTGCCTGAAGAACTTTCCTACCAAAAACTGCTTCTGAAGAAGCAAATACATCAAAACGGTAGAATTTAGTAAATGTATGCAAAGAGGACCAAGTTGCCGCTTTGCAAATCCGATCAACTGAAGCTTCATTCTTAAAGGCCCACAAAGTGGAGACTGATCTAGTAGAATGAGCTGTAATTCTCTGAGGCGGGGCCTGACCCGACTCCAAATAAGCTTGATGAATCAAAAGTTTCAACCAAGAAGCCAAGGAAATAGCAGAAGCCTTCTGACCTTTCCTAGAACCAGAAAATAAAACAAATAGACTGGAAGTCTTCCTGAAATCTTTAGTAGCTTCCACATAATATTTCAAAGCTCTTACCACATCCAAAGAATGTAAGGATCTTTCCAAATAATTCTTAGGATTAGGACACAAGGAAGGGACAACAATTTCTCTACTAATGTCGTTAGAATTCACAACCTTAGGTAAAAATTGAAAAGAAGTCAGCAAAACTGCCTTATCCTGATGAAAAATCAGAAAATGACACTCACAAGAAAGAGCAGATAGCTCATAAACTAGAGATCGCCAAAAGGAACAACACTTTCCAAGAAAGTAGTTTAATGTCCAAAGAGTGCATAGGCTCAAATGGAGGTGCCTGTAAAGCCTTCAGAACCAAATTAAGACTCCAAGGAGGAGAAATTGATTTAATGACAGGCTTAATATGAACTAAAGCCTGTACAAAACAGTGAATATCAGGAAGTATAGCAATCTTTCTGTGAAATAAAACAGAAAGAGCAGAGATTTGTCCCTTCAAGGAACTTGCAGACAAACCCTTATCCAAACCATCCTGAAGAAACTGTAAAATTCTAGGAATTCTAAAAGAATGCCAAGAGAATTTACGAGAAGAACACCATGAAATGTAAGTCTTCCAAACTCTATAATAAATCTTTCTAGAGACAGATTTACGAGCTTGTAACATAGTATTAATCACTGAGTCAGAGAAACCTCTATGACTTAATACTAAGGGTTCAATTTCCATACCTTCAAATTTTATGATTTGAGATCCTGATGGAAAAACGAACCTTGAGACAGTAGGTCTGGCCTTAACGGAAGTGGCCAAGGCTGGCAACTGGACATCCGAACCAGAGCCGCATACCAAAACCTGTGTGGCCATGCTGGAGCCACCAGCAACACAAATGATTGTTCCATGATGATTTTGGAGATCACTCTTGAAAGGAGAACTAGAGGCGGGAAAATGTAAGCAGGATGATAACACCAAGGAAGTGTTAGCGCATCCACTGCTTCCGCCTGAACATCCCTGGACCTGGACAGGTATCTGGGAAGATTCTTGTTTAGATGAGAGGCCATGAGATCTATCTCTGGAACATCTGAACAACCTGAGAAAACACATCTGGATGGAGAGACCACTCCCCTGGATGTAAAGTCTGACGGCTGAGATAATCCGCCTCCCAATTGTCTACACCTGGAATATGCACTGCAGAGATTAGACAGGAGCTGAATTCCGCCCAAGCAAGTATCCGAGATACTTCTTTCATAGCTAGGGGACTGTGAGTCCCACCCTGATGATTGACATATGCCACTGTTGTGATATTGTCTTTCTGAAAACAAATTAACGGTTCTCTCTTTAACAGAGGCCAAAACTGAAGGGCTCTGAAAATTGCATGTTCTAAAATTTTATTGGTAATTTCGCCTCTTGAGATATCCAAACCCCTTGTGCTGTCAGAGATCCCCAAACAGCTCCCCAACCTGAAAGACTCGCATCTGTTGTGATCACAGTCCAGGTTGGCCAAACAAAAGAAGCCCCTTGAACTAAACAATGGTGAACTATACACCACGTCAGAGAGTGTCGTACATTGGGATTTAAGGATATTAATTGTGATATATTTGTATAATCCCTGCACCATTGGTTCAGCATACAAAGCTGTAGAGGTCTCATGTGAAAACGAGCAAAGGGGATCGCGTCCGATACTGCAGTCATGAGACCTAAAACTTCCATGCACATAGCCACAGAAGGGAATGACTGAGACTGAAGGTGCCGGCAGGCTGCAACCAATTTTAAATGTCTCTTGTCTGTTAGAGACAGAGTCATGGACACTGAATCTATCTGGAAGCCTAAAAAGGTGACCCTTGTCTGAGGAATCAAGAAACTTTTTGGTAAATTGATCCTCCAACCATGTTTCCGAAGAAACAACACTAGTTGATTTGTGTGAGATTCTGCAGAACGTAAAGACTGAGCTAGTACCAAGATATCGTCCAAATAAGGAAACACCGCAATACCCTGTTCTCTGATTACAGAGAGTAGGGCACCTAGAACCTTTGAAAATATTCATGAAGCTGTTGCTAGGCCAAATGGAAGAGCAACAAATTGGTAATGCTTGTCTAGAAAAGAGAATCTCAGAAACTGATAATGTTCTGGATGAATCGGAATATGAAGGTATGCATCCTGTAAGTCTATTGTGGACATACAATGTCCTCGCTGAACAAAAGGCAGAATAGTCCTTATAGTCACCATCTTGAAAGTTGGTACTCTTACATAACGATTCTAAATTCTCAGATCCAGAACTGGTCTGAATAAATTTTCCTTCTTTGGGACAATGAATAGATTTGAACAAAACCCCAAACCTTGTTCCTGAAAAGGAACTGGCATGATTACCCCTGAAGACTCCAGGTCTGAAACACACTTCAGGAAAGCCTGAGCTTTTACTGTATTTGCTGGGATACGCGAGAGAAAAAATCGTCTCACAGGAGGTCTTACTCTGAATCCTATTCGATACCCTTGAGAGACAATGCTCTGAATCCATTGATTTTGGACAGAATGTATCCAAATATCCTTGAAAAACCTTAATCTGCCCCCTACCAGCTAAGCTGGAATGAGGGCCGCACCTTCATGTGGACTTAGGGGCTGACTTTGGTTTCTTAAATGGCTTGGATTTATTCCAATTTGAGGAAGGCTTCCAATTGGAAACAGATTCCTTGGGGGAAGGATTAAGTTTTTGTTCCTTATTTTGACGAAAGCAACGAAAACGGTTAGAAGTCTTAGATTTACCCTTAGGTTTCTTATCCTGAGGCAGAAAAACTTCCTTTACCCCAGTGACAGTTGAAATAATAGAATCCAACTGAGAACCAAATAAATTATTACCATGGAAAGAAAGAGATAGTAATCTAGATTTAGATGTCATATCAGCATTCCAAGATTTAAGGCACAAAGCTCTTCAAGCTAATAAAGCTAAAGACATGGATCTAACATCAATTTTGATAATATCAAAAATGGCATCATACATAAAATGATTAGCATATTGCAGTAAGCGAATAATGCTAGATATGTCAGAATCAAATTCTTGTTGCACTAAATTCTCCAACCAGAAAGTTGATGCAGCCGCAACATCAGCCAAAGAAATTGCAGGTCTGAGAAGATGACCTGAATATAAATAGGCCTTCCTTAGATAAGATTCAAGCTTCCTATCTAAAGGATCCTTAAAGGAAGTACTATCTTTCATAGGAATAGTGGTACGTTTAGCAAGAGTAGAAATAGCCCCATCAACTTTGGGGATCTTTTCCCAAAACTCTATAGAATTTGCTGTTAAAGGATACAATTTTTTTAAACCTTGAAGAAGGAATAAAAGAAGTACCTGGCTTATTCCATTCCTTAGAAATCATATCAGAAATAGCCTCAGGAATAGGAAAACCCCCTGGAGAAACCACAGGAGGTTTAAAAACAGCATTTAAATGTTTATTAGACTGAACGTCAAGAGGACTGGTTACCTCAATATCCAAAGTAATTAACACTTCTTTTAATAAAGAACGCATATACTCTATTTTAAATAAATAAGTAGATTTGTCAGTGTCAATGTCTGAGGAAGGATCTTCTGTATAAGAGGATAAATTATTATGTTGTTGGTCATTTGAAATTTCATCAACTGAATGAGAAGTTTTAAAAGACCTTTTACGTTTATTAGAAGGTGGAAATGCAGACAAAGCCTTCTGGATAGAATCAGAAACAAATTCTTTAAAATTCATAGGTATATCATGTACATTAGAAGTTGAAGGAACTGCAACTGGCAATGTACTATTACTGATGGACACACTATCTGCATGTAAAAGTTTATCATGACAACTATTACAAATGACATTCGGCGAAATAATTTCCACAATCTTACAACAAATGCACTTAGCTTTGGCAGAACCGATGTCAGGCAGCAATGTTCCAGCAGAAACTTCTAAGGCAGGATCAGATTGAGACATCTTGCAAAATGTAAAAGAAAGGGGGGCGGAGATAGCCACTGGAACGGCAGGACGTGTGTGTTAGTAGCTCTGTCCAGTATTCTACAAAATTTAAGATAAAAAGCAGATAAAGTTGTAAAATCTATATATATTTCTCCTGCTTAGTACCCACACTTGCAACTCCGACCACTTGAGACTGTGCTGACAGTACTAGCGGACTTTTTACATTCAGCCCCTCTCGCTACCTGTTTGCCTTGGGAGACGCTGATCTTAATAGCAGGGGGACCTGCTCTCCGGAGGGTCGGGGCTCCACTCCGGAGGCTGAGGTGCCCACCCCGGTAGAGTTCGGAGATTGTGGTAAAGGATCCAGCTATTGTAGGACTACACCGGAGTGTGGCTGACAGTTTTCAAATGCCCTGAGCTCCCAGATATATTCCGCGGCTGTGGATACTACCTTACCGCCAGTCACCCACCATATCCCGCTCCGGAGGGCCGGGGACCCACTCCGGAGCCCTTGTCTGCTGCCTGGTGCCTGTTGGATACAGCGAAAGCCCGGTCTTGAGTGCCAGAGAGACTGAGGGCTGTGACCCACGTGGCACCTTTGGAGCCGGATTGTGATCGGCGGGCACTCATGGAACAGCCCAGGCGAAGGTTAACAGCTTACCTGCAGCAGAATATCTGGGAGAGCTTCAAGCTAGGTTGCCCTGCTTCACCCCAAGACTAGGTAAAAAACTGAATTTATGCTTACCTGATAAATTACTTTCTCCAACGGTGTGTCCGGTCCACGGCGTCATCCATAACTTGTGGGAATATTCTCCTCCCCAACAGGAAATGGCAAAGAGCACAGCAAAAGCTGTCCATATAGTCCCTCCCAGGCTCCGCCCCCCCAGTCATTCGACCGACGGACAGGAGAAAAAACAGGAGAAACTATAGGGTGCCGTGGTGACAGTAGTTAAAGAAAGAAATTTATCAAACCTGATTAAAAAACCAGGGCGGGCAGTGGACCGGACACACCGTTGGAGAAAGTAATTTATCAGGTAAGCATAAATTCTGTTTTCTCCAACATTGGTGTGTCCGGTCCACGGCGTCATCCATAACTTGTGGGAACCAATACCAAAGCTTTAGGACACGGATGAAGGGAGGGAGCAAATCAGGTTACCTAAACAGAAGGCACCACGGCTTGCAAAACCTTTCTCCCAAAAATAGCCTCCGAAGAAGCAAAAGCATCAAATTTGTAGAATTTGGCAAAAGTGTGCAGAGAAGACCAAGTCGCTGCCTTACATATCTGATCAACAGAAGCCTCGTTCTTGAAGGCCCAAGTGGAAGCCACAGCCCTAGTAGAGTGAGCTGTGATTCGTTCGGGAGGCTGCCGTCCGGCAGTCTCGTAAGCCAATTGGATGATGCTTTTCAGCCAAAAGGAAAGAGGTAGCAGTAGCTTTTTGAACTCTCCTCTTGCCAGAATAAACGACAAACAGAGAAGACGTTTGTCTGAAATCCTTTGTTGCTTCTAAATAGAACTTTAAAGCACGGACTACATCTAAATTGTGTAACAAACGTTCCTTCTTTGAAACTTGATTCGGGCACAAAGAAGGCACAACTATTTCCTGGTTAATATTCTTGTTGGAAACAACTTTTGGAAGGAAACCAGGTTTAGTACGCAAAACAACCTTATCTGAATGGAACACCAGATAGGGCGGATTACACTGCAGAGCAGATAATTCAGAAACTCTTCTAGCAGAAGAAATAGCAACCAAAAACAGAACTTTCCAAGATAACAACTTGATATCTATCTAATGTAAGGGTTCAAACGGAACCCCTTGAAGAACTGAAAGAACTAAATTTAGACTCCAGGGAGGAGTCAAAGGTCTGTAAACAGGCTTGATCCTGACCAAAGCCTGAACAAAAGCTTGAACATCTGGCACAGCTGCCAGTCGTTTGTGTAACAAGACAGATAAAGCAGAAATCTGTCCTTTTAGAGAACTCGCTGACAATCCCTTATCCAAACCTTCTTGGAGAAAGGAAAGGATCCTAGGAACTTTAATCTTACTCCATGAGAATCCCTTGGATTCACACCAACAGATATATCTTTTCCATATTTTACAGTAAATCTTTCTAGTCACAGGTTTTGTGGCTTGTACCAGAGTATCTATCACAGAATCCGAAAACCCACGCTTAGATAAAATCAAGCGTTCAATTTCCAAGCAGTCAGCTGGAGAGAAACTAGATTTGGATGTTCGAATGGACCTTGTACTAGAAGATCCTGTCTCAAAGGTAGCTTCCATGGTGGAGCCGATGACATATTCACCAGGTCTGCATACCAAGTCCTGCGTGGCCACGCAGGAGCTATCAAAATCACAGAGGCCTTCTCCTGTTTGATCCTGGCTACCAGCCTGGGAATGAGAGGGAACGGTGGAAACGCATAAGCTAGGTTGAAGGCCCAAGGCGCCACCAATGCATCCACTAGAGTCGCCTTGGGATCCCTGGATCTGGACCCATAGCAAGGAAGCTTGAAGTTCTGATGAGACGCCATCAGATCCATGTCTGGAATGCCCCATAATTGGGTCAACTGGGCAAACACCTCCGGGTGGAGTTCCCACTCCCCCGGATGGAAAGTCTGACGACTCAGATAATCCGCCTCCCAGTTGTCTACTCCTGGGATGTGGATCGCAGATAGGTGGCAGGAGTGATCCTCCGCCCATTTGATGATTTTGGTCACCTCTCTCATCGCCAGAGAACTCCTTGTTCCCCCCTGATGGTTGATGTAAGCAACAGTCGTCATGTTGTCTGATTGGAATCTTATGAATCTGGCCCTTGCTAGTTGAGGCCAAGCCCGGAGAGCATTGAATATCGCTCTCAGTTCCAGAATGTTTATCGGGAGAAGAGACTCTTCCCGGGACCATAGACCCTGAGCTTTCAGGGAATCCCAGACCGCGCCCCAGCCTAATAGACTGGGGTCGGTCGTGACGATGACCCACTCTGGTCTGCGGAAGCTCATTCCCTGGGACAGGTGATCCTGGGTCAGCCACCAACGGAGTAAGTCTCTGGTCTTTTGATCTACTTGAATCATTGGAGACAAGTCTGTATAGTCCCCATTCCACTGTTTAAGCATGCACAGTTGTAATGGTCTTAGATGAATTCGCGCAAAAGGAACTATGTCCATTGCTGCAACCATCAACCCTACTACTTCCATGCACTGAGCTATGGAAGGCCGTAGAACAGAGTGAAGAACTTGACAAGCGTTTAGAAGCTTTGACTTTCTGACATCTGTCAGGAAAATCTTCATTTCTAAAGAATCTATTATTGTCCCCAAGAAAGGGACTCTTGTCGATGGAGACAGTGAACTTTTTTCTATGTTCACCTTCCACCCGTGAGATCTGAGAAAGGCTAGAACAATGTCTGTGTGAGCCTTTGCTTTTGAAAGAGACGATGCTTGAATTAGGATGTCGTCCAAGTAAGGTGCCACTGAAATGCCCCTTGGTCTTAGAACCGCTAGAAGGGACCCGAGCACCTTCGTGAAAATCCTTGGAGCAGTGGCTAGTCCGAATGGGAGAGCCACGAACTGGTAATGTTTGTCCAGAAAGGCGAACCTTAGGAACTGATGATGATCTTTGTGGATAGGAATATGTAGATAAGCATCCTTTAGATCCACGGTAGTCATAAATTGACCCTCCTGGATTGTAGGTAAAATCGTTCGAATAGTTTCCATTTTGAACGATGGCACTCTGAGAAATTTGTTTAGAATTTTTAAATCCAGAATTGGTCTGAAAGTTCCCTCTTTTTTGGGAACTACAAACAGATTTGAGTAAAACCCCAGACCTTGTTCCACAGTTGGAACTGGGTGTATCACTCCCATTTTTAACAGGTTTTCTACACAATGTAAGAATGCCTGTCTCTTTATTTGGTTTGAAGATAAGCGAGACATGTGGAACCTTCCCCTTGGGGGTAGTTCCTTGAATTCTAGAAGATAACCCTGAGAGACTATTTCTAGTGCCCAGGGATCCTGAACATCTCTTGCCCAAACCTGAGCAAAGAGAGAGAGTCTGCCCCCTACTAGATCCGGTCCCGGATCGGGGGCTACCCCTTCATGCTGTCTTGGTAGCAGCAGCAGGTTTCTTGGCCTGCTTACCCTTGTTCCAGCCTTGCATCGGTTTCCAAGCTGGTTTAGTCTGGGAAGCATTACCCTCTTGTCTAGAGGCTGCAGAGTTGGAGACCGGTCCGTTCCTGAAATTGCGAAAGGAACGAAAATTGGACTTATTCTTAGCCTTGAAAGGCCTATCTTGTGGGAGGGCATGGCCCTTACCCCCAGTGATGTCTGAAATAATCTCTTTCAATTCTGGCCCAAAGAGGGTCTTACCTTTGAAAGGGTATTAAGCAATTTTGTCTTGGAAGATACATCCGCTGACCAAGACTTTAGCCAGAGCGCTCTGCGCGCCACAATTGCAAACCCTGAATTTTTCGCCGCTAATCTCGCTAACTGCAAAGCGGCATCTAAAATAAAGGAATTAGCTAACTTAAGTGCGTGAATTCTGTCCATAACTTCCTCATACGGAGTCTCTCTACTGAGCGATTTTTCTAGTTCTTCCAACCAGAACCACGCTGCTGTAGTGACAGGAATAATACACAAAATAGGTTGAAGGAGGTAACCTTGCTGTACAAAAATCTTTTTAAGCAAACCCTCCAATTTCTTATCCATAGGATCTTTGAAAGCACAATTGTCCTCAATAGGAATGGTCGTGCGTTTGGCTAGTGTAGAAACCGCCCCCTCGACCTTAGGAACTGTTTGCCATAAGTCCTTTCTGGGGTCGACCATGGGAAATAATTTCTTAAATATAGGAGGAGGGACAAAAGGTATGCCTGGCTTCTCCCACTCCTTATTCACTATGTCCGCCACCCGCTTGGGTATTGGAAAAGCGTCGGGGTGCACCGGGACCTCTAGGAACTTGTCCATCTTGCACAATTTTTCAGGGATGACCAGATTGTCACAATCATCCAGAGTAGATAGCACCTCCTTAAGCAGTGCGCGGAGATGCTCTAATTTAAATGTCACAACATCAGGTTCTGCCTGCTGAGAAATTCTTCCTGAATCAGAAATTTCCCCATCTGACAAAACCTCCCTCATTGCCACTTCAGATTGGTGTGAGGGTATGACAGAAAAATTATCATCAGCGCCTTCCTGCTCTACAGTGTTTAAAACAGAGCAATCGCGCTATCTTTGAAATGCAGGCATTTTGGATAAAATATTTGCTATGGAGTTATCCATTACTGCCGTCAATTGTTGCATAGTAACAAGCATTGGCGCGCTAAAAGTACTAGGGGTCTCCTGCGTGGGCAAAACTGGTGCAGACACAGAAGGAGATGATGTAGAACTATGTCTACTCTCTTCATCTGAGGAATCATCTTGGGCAACTTTACTATCTGTGACAGTACTGTCCTTACTTTGTTTGGACGCTATGGCACAATTATCACACATTCTAGAAGGGGGAGACACATTGGCTTCCATACATACAGAACATGATCTAACTGAAGGCACAGACATGTTAAACAGGCTTAAACTTGTTAATAAATAACAAAAACCGTTTTAAAACAAAACCGTTTCTGTCTCTTTAAATTTTAAACAGGGCACACTTTATTACTGAATATGTGAAAAACTATGAAGGAATTATTCAATCTTAACCAAAATTTCACCACAGTGTCTTAAAGCATTCAAAGCATTGCACCCAAATTTCAGGCTGTTAACCCTTAAAATGTGGAAACCGGAGCCGTTTACAATTTTAACCCCCTTACAGTCCCAGCCCCAGCCTTTGCTGCGACTTCACCAAACCCAGGGGAGTATACGATACCAAATGAAGCCTTCTAGGAACCTTTTCAATGAATTCCAGACCCACACACATGCAGCTGCATGTACTGATCTCAAAAGTAACTGCGCAGTAATGGCGCGAAAATGAGGCTCTGCCTACTACAGAAAAAGGCCCTTCCTGACTGGGAAGGTGTCTAAACAAGTGCCTGACGTAAAAAACGTTCCCCAAAGTTATAAAAGTGTGAAAATCAACTTCAAACTGTATAAAATACCTAAATAAAGCAATCGATTTGGCCCATAAAAGTGTCTACCAGTTTATAGCCCATATTAAGCCCTTTATTCTGTTTGAGACTAAGAAAATGGCTTACCGATCCCCATAAGGGGAAAAATAACAGCCTTCCAGCATTACACAGTCTTGTTAGAAAAATGGCTAGTCATACCTTAAGCAGAAAAGTATGCAAACTGTTCCCCCCAACTGAAGTTCTCTCAGCTCAACAGTCCTGTGTGGGAACAGCAATCGATTTTAGTTACTGCTGCTAAAATCATACTCCTCTCATAAACAGAACTCTTCATCTCTTTCTGTTTCAGAGTAAATAGTACATACCAGCACTATTTTAAAATAACAAACTCTTGATAGTAGAATAAAAACTACAACTAAACACCACATACTCTTCACCATCTCCGTGGAGATGCTACTTGTTCAGAGCGGCAAAGAGAATGACTGGGGGGGCGGAGCCTGGGAGGGACTATATGGACAGCTTTTGCTGTGCTCTTTGCCATTTCCTGTTGGGGAGGAGAATATTCCCACAAGTTATGGATGACACCGTGGTCCGGACACACCAATGTTGGAGAAATACAGCTTTCCCTGAAGAGCGGCCAAAAAGGGCGCGAACGGCGGCCATCTTGGGCCTTCACATACCCCCATACGTGACCCACCCGGCTTCAGAGGACCTGCGACGGTGGGGGTTGAATTATTCCCCTAGACTCCTGCGGTGCCATCACTGTGGTAGACTGTGGATTGGAGGTCTACTGATCGTCACCGAACATCTGTCACACTTTGCAGGCCCCCAATTTCATTAGGCACCCTCTCTTCTCCTTAGGTTCTGTTGCCGGCCCTGTCAAGATACCCCTGCCGAGGTCTGCACTAAGTAACATCCCCTGGGAACTGGTGAGATAGTGTCTAAGCACACCACACTTGATAATTAGACGATTGGGGACACACGCAAAATAACAGTGTACTCTGGGGCTACTTTTGCTATCTACTAAAGACAGGGGAATAAACTACATTAAATCATTACTGCAATATCCTAGTGGGCTCATTTGGGTTGCTCACTGCCTGCCAGTTTTGTTCCTATATAGGGGGCTGTGAGCTCTGAACACGGGAAGCTAGATTAAAAGTTACCCTGACATCATAAACCAGTCCCCGGCAGCACCCTGTGAGACTGTCTTTGAGTAGTTGGGTGAGAGTGAGCCTTTTTGGGGGCAATTCAATACACAGATCCCAAGTAAGGTCTATATAACTCTACTGTCTCTATAGCCTGGTTTTTACATAGCCTGACTTATTACACCAGCGGGTTTTACCGCATTGTCAAAATATTGCTGCTGCGTCAGCTTATGTTTCTTTGGGTTTTTAGCCCAAAGTGGAGTGTTGTGTTATTTTACTGTTTGCCTAACAACTTCCATTTTTTGCAGGTCCTCCTGATACTAGTCACAGCTGTAAATTAAACTACTGTAGACCTAAGTGGTAGTTTTTTAAGACTCCCCCTTTCCGGAATAGCTAGTCTAGACTGGTCACTTCCACTTCCCCTTCCCCCTTCCATCGGGTCGAATCCTCTTTCCCTGAGTTGAAGTGTTCTTTTTTTAAGACTTTTCCTTTTCGGTCTAGCTAGTCTAGGCTGGTCACTTCCACTCCCCCTTTCCCCTTACTTTCCCTGTGTCGAGAGGGGTCTTTGCAGTTTTATAGGCTTTGGTGGAGCCCGCTATTTCAAAAGGTGGTCAGATATGGGTGATGATACCTAGTATGTGACTGTTATAATTCACAAATCACTCAGCCCCGCCCTGCAGTTTTTGGAGTAATGCTTGTCATATACATGTGATTTGCTAACCATCTTTCTTTCAGCAGAGCTGTATAGTAATTTGCAAATATATCTTAAGTACCTTCTTCTGCGGGTCACCGCCGCCACATAGCCCCAACATTATGCCACACTCAGGCAGAAAGCTTACCAAGTCAACATTGAAATCCAAGAAGACCGTCTACGATCATTTTATTCAACAGCCCTAAGGTCCAGACATGGAACCCCAGAGGGAATTAAGTGACCCTGACTCGCAAGATGAGTCTTTATCTAGTATTCAATCTGCGTCTGCCTCACAACATTACATTACTGAGGCAATGCTGAAGAAAATGCTAGCCTTACAGACTAAATTCATTACACAGGAAATACAACGCAGTTCTGCTGAACTCAAAAAAGAGATCTCTGAAATAGGAGAAAGAGTAGATTCCCTGGAGCGAAAGCAGGATGATATTGTGGTAGACCAATCTAATCTCCTTACATATACAGAAAGTCTGGCTGATCAAATCTCTCAACTGTTTCAAAATCTCTCAAGTTAGCAGATGTAGAGGATAGATCTAGGCGCAATAACATCAGATTCCTGGGAATTCCGGAGTCAGTAGCGCTAGCTGAGTTGCAGGACTTCTTGAGGGAATTGTTTGTTTCACAACCTAATAGGCACCCCTGAAGATCTAACCATGGAACGTGCGCACAGGGCCCTGCGCTCTAGAACTGCTGCCCAAGATAAACCACGCAATGTGATTGTGTGCTTTCACAGTTTTCTATATAAGGATAGACTGATCCAAGCGGCCTTCAAAAAGCCACCCCTCAGTGAGAGATTCAAAGATGTACAGCTCCTCCCTGACCTTTCAGCTCACACCCTTCAACAAAGAAGGAACTACCAGCCTGTCACTTTTACCTTGCGTAAAAATAACATCAAGTACAGGTGGGGATATCCAACTCGCCTCCTCATCACCAAGGACAATCAAACCTTTGTGGCTGCAACCTTAGCCCAGGGCCTAGCTCTCCTTACAAATTGGGGACTCAGACCGGAACCTCCCCCGCAAAGAGATCCTCTTTATCCTAAGCTACGCGCCTCTGCGCCTGAGTGGACTGTCAAAGATCAAAGGATCAAAAGGGCAAAATTACCCCAAACCACAGTCACTCCTTGAACTTACGTTTTCACGTTTACAAGGTCTATATTTGCACTACATATTGTATCTGTATTTGTTAAGTATGTTCTGCTAAATACTGTTTTATTGTTCTAGACAAGCTCTATGTTTCTCTTTCATTTTTCGTTTGTATTTGAGTATATATAACGTTGCAAAGCGGGACTGATGACGTTCTCAGTTCTGCGCACTTTAGTTTAATTACCTGATCCGCTCCGCCCCCACTTAGAAGTCCACGCCAGGACTCTTTAAGGTGGACTATTTCCACCGTATTTTTGGGCACTCTTTTTGTGCCCTCCTATTTCCCCTCTTCCCCTCCCTAATACTCTTCCCTACACACCCCCCCTCGCTCACGACATAGTCTAAGGGCATCATAGGGCTCTCTCCCTTCATTCTTTTCACCTGTTATGTCCAACATTAGATTACTGACCCATAACGTTAGAGGCCTCAATTCTCCCCATAAACATAGTCTTTTGCTTAGATCCCTAAAACACCATAACCCTGATGTTGTATTTCTGCAGGAGACCCATTGGCTAGACAAGGAACATCTCAGGCTCACCTCCAAGTCTTATACACATATCGAAACTGCTTCTTTTGTTAAAAAAGCCAGAGGAGTAGCAATATTATTACACAAGCGTCATGCTTTTGAACTTATACAAGTCATCAGAGACCCTCAGGCGAGATATGCCATACTCATTTGTAAAATAAATCATGTTACTTTTACCCTGGCCTCTATATATCTCCCGAACTCCAATCAGCCAAGATATCTTAAACACATCCTCCATGTCCTTTCTCAGGTCCAGCAGGGCAGGGTCCTCATTGCTGGGGACTTTAACATGGTTTTGGACCACACAATAGATAGAAGAACCATGTCTCAAAATATAGCACCCTCCCAAGCCAAACAACTATCCATTAGATACCAACAAATAATGTCAGCCTCAGGCCTCTATGACATTTGGAGAGCTCTACACCCACGTGACCATGACTATACACACTTTTAGCATCCCCACAAACAATACTCAAGATTAGACTACACTTTCTCCACGGCTGATACCCTCGACTTGGTTAAGCAGGCTAGAATATCCCTCTGTGCCTGGTCAGACCACGATCTAGTCCAGTCTGACATAACCTCCACTAACACTACTCGTGTTAGACCCAAATGGCGGTTGCCCAACCAGATTCTGGGAGATGTAACCTTTAGAGAGGAACTCCGCAAAGACATTACTCACTTCATTCAAACTAATGACAATTCATCTGTTAGAGACGACACCTTATGGGGAGCAGCCAAAGCTACGATCAGAGGTCTCCTTATTACCAAACAAGCACACCTAAGAAAACAGGCCGGCCTCAACCTTTCACAAGCTCACATTAAGTTAAGGCAGCTAGAAGAATATAATAGAAGTACTATCACCGCAAATATCACATCCCAAATTATTGCAATTAAGGACCACATCTCCCCAATTGAGCTACGCAGAACCCAGATTAACCTCACTAAACTAAAGCACTTATTCTACTATAAGAGTAATAAGGCCGATATACCCTGCTAGCGAACAAAATCAGAAATAGGATGGGGGCGTCACAAATTCACTCCATAAGGTCCTCAGGTTCCCTTCTTCAGATTCCGTCCCAGATAGGTGAGGCGTTCGCTAATTACTATGCCACGCTCTACAATATAGCCACAGCAGAGTCGCATAGATCCACACCTCAGGAAGTTCTGCAGACTTATTTGGAGACTTTGTCGCTCCCCACACTAGCCTCAGAACATGAGACATCTTAAGCTCCCCTTTCTCCCTTCCAGAAATATTGAGAGTTATCAAGAACGCCAAGTCCTTCAAGTCCCCTGGTCCAGATGGCTACCCGGTCCATTTCTATAAGGTCTATGCACAAGAGCTTGCCCCCTTATTAAAATTGTATAATTTAGCCAGAAAAGAAGGCTGCTTTCAGAGGGAATTCTTAGAAGCTAATATAGCTACCATTCTAAAACCCGACAAGGACCCATCCTCTTGCGCAAGCTATAGGCCTATTTCCTTGATAAATACTGACATTAAGTTTTACTCAAAGATTTTAGCTAACCGTCTCGCCAATCTGCTACCTTGCCTGATTGACCCAGATCAGGTGGGATTTGTGCCCCAATGAGAGGGCCCAGACAATACGAGGCGACTCCTTAATATCCTCACTCTTTCTTCGCGACTCCGTAAGCCACTCGCGGTCATCTCTCGACGGCGAGAAAGCTTTCGACCGTGTCAGATGGCAATATCTTTGGGCGATCCTTGAGAGATTTCGCCTCCCTACTGACTTGATAATGGCCATTCAGGACCTTTACTCGACTCCCACTGCCTCTGTGAGTAGTCTAGGCTTTCACTCTCCTCTCTTCTCCATTACAAACAGCACCAGACAGGGGTGTCCCCTCTCGCCGCTTCTGTTCGCCCTCTCGATCGAGCCTTTAGCAGAGCAAATAAGAGCTGACCCCCAAATCAAGGGTGTCACGCTGTCGGGCACCTTGCATAAGATTGCACTATTTGCCAACGACGTCACCCTCTTTTCGTCGCATCCTGAGCATAGTATCCCCAGGCTTCTAGATATACTTACTACCTTTGGCGCCCATTCTTACTATAAATTGAATTTATCAAAAACACAAGTGTATACGCAAGGACTTACAAGTGCACAATTGGCTCCCCTCACTAAAAGTTTTAAATTTACCTGGACAGACCAATCTGTCCTACACTTGGGTGTCCGACTCTCTGCCAGCCTTCCTCAAATAATTAAAGATAATTATCTCCCTCTCTTAACCTCACTTCGCTATTTGCGAAAAGATTGGAATATTCAACATGTATCCTGGCTTGGTAGGATTACAGCGCTGAAAAACATAATTTATGCTTACCTGATAAATTCCTTTCTCCTGTAGTGTAGTCAGTCCACGGGTCATCCATTACTTATGGGATATTAACTCCTCCCCAACAGGAAGTGCAAGAGGATCACCCAAGCAGAGCTGCTATATAGCTCCTCCCCTCTACGTCACACCCAGTCATTCGACCGAAAACCAAACGAGAAAGGAGAAACTATAGGGTGCAGTGGTGACTGGAGTATAATTTAAAATTTAGACCTGCCATAAAAAACAGGGCGGGCCGTGGACTGACTACACTACAGGAGAAAGGAATTTATCAGGTAAGCATAAATTATGTTTTCTCCTGTTAAGTGTAGTCAGTCCACGGGTCATCCATTACTTATGGGATACCAATACCAAAGCTAAAGTACACGGATGACGGGAGGGACAGGCAGGACCTTTATACGGAAGGAACCACTGCCTGAAGAACATTTCTCCCAAAAACAGCCTCCGAAGAAGCAAAAGTGTCAAATTTGGAAAATTTGGAAAAAGTATGAAGAGAAGACCAAGTTGCAGCCTTGCAAATCTGTTCAACAGAGGCCTCATTCTTAAAGGCCCAAGTGGAAGCCACAGCTCTAGTAGAATGAGCTGTAATCCTTTCAGGAGGTTGCTGACCAGCAGTCTCATAGGCCAAACGTATTATGCTACGAAGCCAAAAGGATAGAGAGGTAGCAGATGCTTTTTGACCTCTCCTCTGACCAGAATAAACGACAAACAGGGAAGAAGTTTGGCGAAAATCTTTAGTTGCCTGCAAATAAAATTTCAGGGCACGGACTACGTCTAGATTGTGCAGAAGTCGTTCCTTCTTTGAAGAAGGGTTAGGGCACAATGATGGAACAACAATCTCTTGATTGATATTCTTGTTAGTGACTACCTTAGGTAAGAACCCAGGTTTAGTACGCAGAACTACCTTATCCGAATGAAAAATCAGATAAGGAGAATCACAATGTAAGGCTGATAACTCAGAGACTCTACGAGCCGAGGAAATAGCCATCAAAAACAGAACTTTCCAAGATAACAGCTTGATATCAATGGAATGAAGGGGTTCAAACGGAACACCCTGTAAAACGTTAAGAACTAAGTTTAAGCTCCACGGTGGAGCTACAGTCTTAAACACAGGCTTAATCCTAGTCAAAGCCTGACAAAAAGCCTGAACGTCTGGGACTTCTGACAGACGTTTGTGTAAAAGGATGGACAGAGCTGAGATCTGTCCCTTTAAAGAACTTGCAGATAAACCCTTTTCTAAACCTTCTTGTAGAAAAGACAATATCCTAGGAATCCTAACCTTACTCCATGAGTAACAGTTGGATTCGGACCAGTGTAAGTATTTACGCCATATCTTATGGTAAATTTTCCTGGTAACAGGTTTCCTGGCCTGTATTAAGGTATCAATTACTGACTCCGAAAATCCACGCTTTGATAAAATCAAGCGTTCAATTTCCATGCAGTCAGCTTCAGAGAAATTAGATTTTGATGTTTGAAAGGACCCTGAATTAGAAGGTCTTGTCTCAGAGGCAGAGACCAAGGTGGACATGATGACATGTCCACTAGATCTGCATACCAGGTCCTGCGTGGCCACGCAGGCGCTATTAGAATCACCGATGCTTTCTCCTGTTTGATCCTGGCAATCAAACGCGGAAGCATCGGGAAGGGTGGAAACACATAAGCCATCCTGAAGGTCCAAGGTGCTGTCAAAGCATCTATCAGGACCGCTCCCGGGTCCCTGGACCTGGACCCGTAACAAGGAAGCTTGGCGTTCTGGCGAGACGCCATGAGATCCATATCTGGATTGCCCCAACGTCGAAGTATTTGGGCAAAGACCTCCGGATGAAGTTCCCACTCCCCCGGGTGAAAAGTCTGGCGACTTAGGAAATCAGCCTCCCAGTTCTCCACTCCTGGGATGTGGATCGCTGACAGGTGGCAAGAGTGAGACTCTGCCCAGCGAATTATCTTTGATACTTCCATCATCGCTAGGGAACTCCTTGTCCCTCCTTGATGGTTGATGTAAGCCACAGTCGTGATGTTGTCCGACTGAAACCTGATGAACCTCAGAGTTGCTAACTGAGGCCAAGCCAGAAGGGCATTGAGAACTGCTCTCAATTCCAGAATGTTTATTGGAAGGAGACTCTCCTCTTGAGTCCATGATCCCTGAGCCTTCAGGGAATTCCAGACAGCGCCCCAACCTAGTAGGCTGGCGTCTGTTGTTACAATTGTCCAGTCTGGCCTGCTGAAGGGCATCCCCTTGGACAAATGTGGCCGAGAAAGCCACCATAGAAGAGAATCTCTGGTCTCTTGATCCAGATTCAGCATAGGGGACAAATCTGAGTAATCCCCATTCCACTGACTTAGCATGCACAATTGCAGCGGTCTGAGATGCAGGCGTGCAAAAGGAACTATGTCCATTGCCGCTACCATTAAGCCGATTACCTCCATGCATTGAGCCACTGACGGGTGTTGAATGGAATGAAGGACACGGCAAGCATTTAGAAGCTTTGTTAACCTGTCCTCTGTCAGGTAAATTTTCATTTCTACAGAATCTATAAGAGTCCCCAAGAAAGGAACTCTTGTGAGTGGTAAGAGAGAACTCTTCTCCTCGTTCACTTTCCACCCATGCGACCTTAGAAATGCCAGTACTAATTCTGTATGAGACTTGGCAGTTTGGAAGCTTGACGCTTGTATCAAAATGTCGTCTAGGTACGGAGCTACCGAAATTCCTTGCGGTCTTAGTACCGCCAGAAGAGAGCCCAGAACCTTTGTAATGATTCTTGGAGCTGTAGCCAACCCGAATGGAAGAGCTACAAACTGGTAATGCCTGTCTAGGAAGGCAAACCTTAGGTACCGGTAATGTTCTTTGTGAATCGGTATGTGAAGGTAAGCATCCTTTAAATCCACTGTGGTCATGTACTGACCTCTTTGGATCATACACAGCGTAGAAACGCCTCTTTCTTTATCTGGTTTGTTGATAACCTTGAAAGGTGAAATCTCCCTTGTGGAGGAGAAGCTTTGAAGTCCAGAAGATATCCCTGAGATATGATTTCCAACGCCCAGGGATCCTGGACATCTCTTGCCCAAGCCTGGGCGAAGAGAGAGAGTCTGCCCCCCACTAGATCCGTTTCCGAATCGGGGGCCCTCACTTCATGCTGTCTTAGGGGCAGCAGCAGGCTTTCTGGCCTGCTTGCCCTTGTTCCAGGTCTGGTTAGGTTTCCAGCCTTGTCTGTAGCGAGCAACAGCTCCTTCCTGCTTTGGGGCAGAGGAAGTTGATGCTGCTCCTGCCTTGAAGTTACGAAAGGCACGAAAATTAGACTGTCTAGCCCTAGGTTTGGCTCTGTCTTGAGGCAGGGCATGGCCTTTACCTCCCGTAATATCAGCGATAATTTCTTTCAAACCGGGCCCGAATAAGGTCTGCCCTTTGAAAGGTATGTTAAGTAATTTAGATTTAGAAGTTACATCAGCTGACCAGGATTTTAGCCACAGCGCTCTGCGTGCCTGAATGGCGAATCCGGAATTCTTAGCCGTAAGCTTAGTTAAATGTACTACGGCGTCAGAAATAAATGAATTAGCTAGCTTAAGGGTTTTAAGCTTGTGTGTAATCTCATCCAATGGTGCTGAGTCAAGGGTCTCTTCCAGAGACTCAAACCAAAATGCTGCCGCAGCCGTGACAGGCGCAATGCATGCAAGGGGTTGTAATATAAAACCTTGATGAACAAACATTTTCTTAAGGTAACCCTCTAACTTTTTATCCATTGGATCTGAAAAGGCACAGCTATCCTCCACCGGGATAGTGGTACGCTTAGCTAAAGTAGAAACTGCTCCCTCCACCTTAGGGACCGTCTGCCATAAGTCCCGTGTGGTGGCGTCTATTGGAAACATTTTTCTGAATATAGGAGGGGGTGAGAAAGGCACACCAGGTCTATCCCACTCCTTAGTAACAATTTCAGTAAGTCTCTTAGGTATAGGAAAAACGTCAGTACTCGTCGGTACCGCAAAATATTTATCCAACCTACACATTTTCTCTGGGATTGCAACTGTGTTACAATCATTCAGAGCCGCTAACACCTCCCCTAGTAATACACGGAGGTTTTCCAGCTTAAACTTAAAATTAGAAATGTCTGAATCCAGTTTATTTGGATCAGATCCGTCACCCACAGAATGAAGCTCTCCGTCCTCATGTTCTGCAAAATGTGACGCAGTATCAGACATGGCCCTAGCATTATCAGCGCACTCTGTTCTAACCCCAGAGTGATCTCGTTTACCCCTAAGTTCTGGCAATTTAGACAAAACTTCAGTCATAACATTAGCCATGTCTTGTAAAGTGATTTGTAATGGCCGCCCTGATGTACTTGGCGTTACAATATCACGCACCTCCTGAGCGGGAGATGCAGGTACTGACACGTGAGGCAAGTTAGTCGGCATAACTTCCCCCTCGCTGTCTGGTGAATGTTGTTTAACATGTACAGATTGACTTTTATTTAAAGTAGCATCAATGCAATTAGTACATAAATTTCTATTGGGCTCCACCTTGGCTTTTGAACATATTGCACAAAGAGATTCCTCTGTGTCAGACATGTTTAACAAACTAGCAATTAGACTAACAAGCTTGGAAATACTTTTCAACAAAATTTACAAGCAATATGCAAAAACGTTACTGTGCCTTTAAGAAGCACAGAAAAACTGTCACTGTTGAATAACAATGAACCGGATTAGTTATAGAAACCAAATTTTCACAGTAAAAGCATAAGTTTAGCAAAGGATTGCACACATTAGCAATGGATGATTAACCCTTAAAATCAGAAAAACGTATAACAATTGAAAATATAAGCGTTTTTATCACAGTCAAAGCACAGTCTCACAGGTCTGCTGTGAGTGATTACCTCCCTCAAAACTAGCTTTGAAGACCCCTGAGCTCTGTAGAGACGTCCTGGATCATGCAGGGAGAAAAAGGCAGACTGTGACTGAATTTCTGATGCGTAGTAAAAGCGCCAAAATAGGCCCCTCCCACTCACAATACAACAATGAGGGAAGCTCAGTAAACTGTTTTAATTTAAAACAAACGACAGCCATGTGGAAAATAATGCCCAAAACAATTTATCACCAAGTACCTCAGATAATTAAACGATTTAACATGCCAGCAAACGTTTAAAATCTAATTTATGAAAATGTCATTAAAAGCCTGCTGCTAGTCGTTCACACTGCAAGTTAGGCTAAAAGTTATATGCATACAGTATTTTCCCAGAGAAGTGCCATTCCCCAGAAAAACTTTAGTGTTAACATACATACATATCAGCCTGATACCAGTTGCTACTACTGCATTTAAGGCTGTACTTACATTATATCGGTATTAGCAGTATTTTCTCAGTCAATTCCATTCCTTAGAAAATAATATACTGCAACATACCTCTTTGCAGGTGAACCTGCCCGCTGTCCCCTGATCTGAAGTTTACCTCACTCCTCAGAATGGCCGAGAACAGCAATTGGATCTTAGTTACGTCCGCTAAGATCATACAAAATAAACTCAGGTAGATTCTTCTTCAAATTCTGCCTGAGAAGAAAAACAACACACTCCGGTGCCGTTTTAAAATAACAAACTTTTGATTGAAGATATAAAAACTAAGTTTAATCACCACAGTCCTCTCACACATCCTATCTATTAGTTGGGTGCAAGAGAATGACTGGGTGTGACGTAGAGGGGAGGAGCTATATAGCAGCTCTGCTTGGGTGATCCTCTTGCACTTCCTGTTGGGGAGGAGTTAATATCCCATAAGTAATGGATGACCCGTGGACTGACTACACTTAACAGGAGAAATGTGGTTCCTCCCCAGGCTGACTTATTTATTCCGCTGCCTACCCATTAAAATACCTTAACATTTACTTCTCCAATTCCAGAGTGGGTTTACCAAATTTATCTGGATGGGTAAACCGCCTAGAGTTGCACACAGAGTACTTCAACTCTCTAAATCTACGGGTTGTATAGCTTCTCCGTCGGTGGTCCGGGACTATGAAGGCGCAATGCTTACCCATGTATCCCAATGGGGAGTAAAGGCTTCTGATGCTAAATGGAAAGCCATCGAACAGGCCTCCCTACCCTTTCAAATTAATTTGCGGGACCTAATCTGGACCCCACCAAATTGCCGCAAAGAACTAGCCTTGATCAACCCAGTTGTATGTGAGTGTCTCGACTTCTGGGATAGAATCCGGCATTATCCGCATATTGCCCCTCACCCTTCCCCAGTCACCTCCATGGCAGGCCTTCTTTCAGGTCTACAAGACTACCACCCCAATAAATGGGCCCAATTAGGAATTAATCTTGTATCTGACCTTTGGTCTTCGACTCCCCGAGACTCCTTCAAACAACTGTCCCAAATTAGTGGAGATATCCAGGTGCCTCCGTACTTATCTTTTGAATTCTACAGGATTAAGAGTTTCCTAAGCAGTTGGGGTTTTAAGCTTAATCTTACTAGCCCACTAACCCTCTGGGAGTCTACCTGGGCCAGAGGAAATAGGTTACGTAGTCCCCTTTCTCTCCATTATGTGCTACTGGGTGGCACACAATGTCCGGAAACACCTGCCCATTTGTCCCGATGGAAAACACTGATAGGGAAGCAGGTCCCTCCTGATGAATGCGAGCAAGCTTTCTCTTTTACCCCGAAGGCCATTCATTGCACAACGTTGTAGTCGTTGTAGACTTATTTCAAACTTATATCTCACTGGTACTATGTGCCCACTAGGCTAGCAAAGATCTTCCCGAGTGCGTCCCCTGAGTGTTGGCGAAACTGTGGCCACAGGGGCAACGCTCACCATATTTGTTGGGAGTGCCCTGTGATTCAATCTCTATGGCAAAAATGCTTTACAGTTTTACAGGGTATTGGCATCCTGCCCCCTATGTCGTTTACCTTAGCTTTCCTTCACCTAAATCTACATTCCCTACCTAAACACCACGCATATATCTGTACTTACTTGTTTATGACTATTAAATACATAGGATGTTCATGGAAAAAGGAGCTACCTCCCAGTTGGTCTGTAGTTTGTAATAATATGGCTTATATATATATACCATGGAAAAGGATATTTTTTATAAATTAAATAAATCTGATCTGTTCGAGCTGGTCTGGGTAGATTGGAAAGAGCTACACAACACTGACTGGAAACCCAACGCAGTTGCCCATGATGCTTAGCTAATTGACTGTGCCCTCGCCACGTCTACTACTTATATAATATGACTGCGACTGAGCCTCAAACACCCCCCTTCCCCCCTAGTCTCCCCCCCCCTCAACCCCACTTCCCTGCTATTCTTTACTTTTATAAGAATATGTGATGCTTAGAGGGCATGATGCCCTCCTCCTGTTTTCAAGCTTGCTACTAATGTTATTTATTAAAAAGATGTCGATGGGGGGTCTTATATGGTAGTTTATATAACTATGATGTGTTAACACTACAGACTTTGACATCTTATGTGTGTATTTCTTCTTTGCTTTTCGAAACTCTAATAAAAAGATTTATAAAAAAAAAAAAATGTAAAAGAAAAAACAACATATAAAGCAAAATTATCACATTTCCTTATATGACAGTTTCAGGAATGGGAAAAAATGCCAATAGCATAGCCCTCTGATAGAGAAAAAGGCAAGAGGAAAACATCAATGGGGTATTGAAATAATGAAAAAGTTTGGCGCCAAGTATGACGCACAACGTAACTGAAAACTTTTTTGGCGCAAATAACTGGGAATGACACACTTGCGTCACTAATGACGCAACCGTGTGTAAGGCTTTGGCGTCAACTATGACGCCGGAAATGACGAAGTTGCGTCAGACGTATTTTTCACGCCAAAAAAAATCTCGCACCAAGAATGACGCAATAAAGTTTAGCATTTGACGCACCCGCAGGCCTAATACCGCCCGCAATTTGCAAGAAGTAGTCAATTGAAAAAAAGATTAAACCCCAGTTAAGAAAAAAAAAATTCTTAAAAAAAATGTTTATATTCCCCAAATATGAAACTGACAGTCTGCAGAAGGAAATACATGAACCTGACTCATGGCAAATATAAGTACAATACATATATTTAGAACTTTATATAAATGCATAAAGTGCCAAACTATAGCTGAGGTGTCTTAAGTAATAAAAAACATACTTACCAAAAGACACCCATCCACATATAGCACATAGCCAAACCAGTACTGAAACAGTTATCAGTAGAGGTAATGGTAAATTGATAGTATATCGTCGATCTGAAAAGGGAGGTAGGAGATGAATCTCTACGACCGATAACAGAGAACCTATGAAATAGATCCCCGTTAGGGAAATCATTGTTTTCAAAAAGTTATACTCCCTTCACGTCCCTCTGACATTCGCTGTACTCTGAGAGGAATCGGGCTTCAACAATGCTGAGAAGCGCATATCAACGTAGAAATCTTAGCACAAACTTACTTCACCGCCTCCTTAGGAGGCAAAGTTTGTAAAACTGAATTGTGGGTGTGGTGAGGGGTGTATTTATAGGCATTTTGAGGTTTGGGAAACTTTGCCCCTCCTGGTAGGATTGTATATCCCATACGTCACTAGCTCATGGACTCTTGCCAATTACATGAAAGAAACTTACCTTTGTTTAAAACCATTATGTGTATTCCACCATGTTGCTTACTGACTGTTCCTGTACTCAAAAATTAAAGTATCATCATTGTTCAAATCAGGACTCAAATCAACTGTCATTTCCTGTATACATCCAGCCCTTTGTGAATCACTAAAATGCTACTTTAGGTTGATCTGTCTGACCATCTTATTAAAGTTAATATCTGAAACAAATTTAAAAAGGAAGGTTGGCACAAATCCAAACCATGACTCATCAATCTATTCTCAATAGCACTAAGTATATAATCAGAGAAATTTATAACACTCAGTTGTTGTACTTGTGCCTCCTGTCCTCTGATTTCAAAGGATAGCAAGTTTGTTGAGATAAATGTCTCTCTCCTCAACCCCCCCCCCCCCTAGTCTTTTTTGGGGAAATATGAAAAAGCTGCGCTTATTCCGCCTGGTAAATCACAAAATTTATGCTTACCAGATAAATTAATTTCTTTCCTGGCAGGGAGAGTCCACAACTTCATTCTTTATTGTTGGGAATATCCCCACCTGGCCACGAGGAGGCGGCAGACACCCCAGCCAAAGGCTATAAATATCCCTCCCACTTCCCCTATCCCCCCAGTCATTCGGCCGAGGGAACAAGGAAAAGCAGGAGAAACATCAGGGGTATAGAGGTGCGGGAAGAAAAAATTAAAGGGAAGCCTACCAAAATTCTTACGGGTGGGGTCATGGACTCTCACTGCCAGGAAAGAGGAATTTATCTAGTAAGCAAAAATTATGTTTTCTTTCCAAAGGCAGGGAGAGTCCACAACTTGAGAAGGACTGGTTTAGAAGATAGATATCTTCTAATGAAAGTATACACTTATAGCACACTGGAAGTTTAGTCAAACAATATTATAGTTTTGTATTAAATTTTTGACTTCTAGTATACAATTTTGTCTCTATTGCCAATCTCTTGTGCAATATGGGCAGATGAGAAAATTTGTATGCACCGTAATTAACTACAGGGACAAATAAAGGAGGATTGACTAATGCACGTTGGAAGATGAGTAGGTGGATAACACCCTGATTGAGGATAAGTACTTCAGTATCTTGGTTGTTATGGGGCTTGCAAACATATAACACTATGAGTTGCGGGGAATATCACACAATAAAATGTAATTCTGAACCACTACGGTTCTATAATTTTATTTACCGCAAAGGGTTAATATGTAGCGTTTAATAATCATAATAGAAATAGAGAGAAAAGAAACAGGGGCATTAATATGGCACACTTGGGGGATTGTCCTCTCATAACATGATAGGTAGGTGATTGTGTAGTATGATACTTTGTAGTTAGTTTAAAACTTAGCATTTATTAATGATTAGATAAAATATAATCAATGGTGTGGACCATGCCACTTTATGTTAAGACACATAAATAACATATACATAACAAAGAAAAGAAAAAATTCAAAATAAATAAAAATTAAAGAAATATATACAAGCACTGCTAACTCTCTGTATTAGGAGTAACCTCCTAACAGTTGCACAATTAATTTATTTAGTGCCTGGGTAAGGTATCGTTATACTATCGTTTTCATGAGTACCAGCAGCAAGCTAGGGTGGGAATGTTAAGAAAAAGGACAATTATCGACAACGCTTCTTATGCCTTTAAAGTTAATAGCACTATTAGCACTTCCAACACTCTCCTATTCCCAAAGCAAGCTGTATATTTATACCATTATAGGTGCCCTAAAAGAGGGCCAACAATTATATCTCAGGATAGTATTCTTTTTAAACCATAACCCAGTAATCTTTCAATATCCCATTAAACAACAGAGAGCGCAGTGCGAACGGCCTAACGCGCGTTTCGCATACGCTTTTTCAAAGGCTGACCCGATCACCTCCCGGGATTTCCTTTTGTAGGTCCTCTGACCAATCCTAGTCCGTTATTTTGATAGGTGCGTCTAATCTTCCAATCGCATATGACCTTCTGCGATTGGTCCAAACAGAGGGTGTGTGCCGTTAATCCAATGGTGTGCGGTTGGATACACATGGGGGCGTGAGTACGCTCCTTGTCATATCGCTCCATCCCGGACTTCACTGGAAACGGCTCATAGATATTAGAGGGGATAGTGTATAGCAAGCCCTCATTGCTCATCATTACAGTGTATCTACATATGTATACTATGATCAGTCAGACTTATTAGGTTATATATGTGAATCAGCCACAAATAAAATCTGAAGTTCCATAATTCTAAGTTTCGATCCAAATTAATTGCATTACACGTTACCTGAATTAAAGAATTGTAAACATATAGGTTTAGGTAAATACCCTTACTGTATATATTTATGCCTGTTATTACACATAAATCCGTTATAATATTATTGTGTATATAAAAAGACAGTACTAAGCGAATACATTTCTAGATGAATATTAGTCATTGTTTTAATGGCTTCCTCTCTATATACTATTCCTCCTTATAACCGGTTCCTTATGTTTATTATTTATTGCTGGTGTTTACCACTAGGTTAAATCCAATGGACCACATTATATTCTTTCCACATCGTGGTTCTTATGTATAAACATAGGTAACAGTAAATCTGGGTTTGTATTACTGTAACTTCAGTGATTAAGCTCCCAAGAACTCAAAAATTCATACACAGTTATGTTCACATATGGAGAATTTCACAAATATAATAAATAAGATCCATAATAATCTAGATTAGGGGTCTCTGGTTCTTAGTCTAGAGATAGCTACACATTTTGATTTGATGGTTTAAAATTCATCAAATATTCTTGTGGGTTTCACATTATCCAGATATCAATTGGAATACTAAGTTTTATCTCTTTTAGACTAATTTCGAATCTTGTGTTGGTTATAGGGGGATATCCACTGAGATTAGTATGTCATCATATTACAGGATTTTACTCCAGAAATGCACTAAAGGTTAAAGTTTCATTGAGCCCCTTTGGACTCATGCTTTGCAGTCTAAAAATCCATTTAGTCTCTGCTTTAAGTAGTGCTTTTTCAATGTTCCCCCCTCTTATTCCTAATGAGACTTTCTGGAGAATCCAACTTCGCAGTTCTGGTTTACAATCATGTTTTTCTAGAAAGTGTCTTGCCACTGTGGTCAGCTTTTTGTCATGTTCCAAATCATTCCTCGCATTTTTGATGTTACATATGTGTTCGCCCAAACGTCTTCTGAATTCACGTGTCGACATACCCACATACTTCTTATTACAGTTGCATTCAATACAGTAGATTATGTTTTTGCTCCTACAATTATAGAAGTCATTCATTATAATCACTCCAGATGGAAAGATATTCATCTGCTTTACGTTCAGTATGTATGGGCAGAATTTACATGTACCACATGCATATGTTCCCAAGAAATCCTTTCTTTTTTTAGGAGCAGTTTTAACAAAATGACTCTTCGTTATCTTATCCCTAATGGTAGGGGCTCGTCTCCAGCTCATTGCAATGTTATCACCAATGCACTGGGATAGATCCTCATCTGTTTTTAAAATATGTACATGAGTATTGAGTATGTCCTTTATTTCCTTATGTGCAGTATTAAAGGTACTGACAAACCGAACTTTGTTATCCATGTTAGTTTTGGATTTAGGTTTTAACAGATGTGATCTGTCCGTATGGAGGGCTCTGTGATATGCCTTTTTTAGGATACTATTTGGGTATCCCCTTGTTTTTAATCTCTTTTTCATATCCATTGCCTGATTTTTGAAATCACTGATATCAGAACAATTCCGCCTTAACCTAAGAAATTCCCCAAAGGGGATAGCTCTCTTGGTGGCTGGATGATGTGCACTTTGGAAATTCAATATTGAGTTCGTGGCAGTTTCCTTCCTATAGAGGTCTGATTTGATCTGACCAAACATATCTCTCAAAATCTTCAAATCGAGGAATGTAACACTTTCATGATTGATTTCATATGTTAGACGTAAATTCAAATTATTGGAATTAAGGATTCCAATAAATTCTTTGAATAGGGATATGTCACCTTTCCAAATCAGGAAGACGTCATCTATGTACCTGAGCCACAGGACAATGTTGTCCCCCAAGTGTGCCATATTAATGCCCCTGTTTCTTTTCTCTCTATTTCTATTATAATATATTTGGCATTAGGCACTACCTTATCCAGTACATAGGTTTATCTGGATTTAGGTCTGAGATTGTCACCTCGAGTTCTTTCCCACCTTTCCCTTGAGGTTAAAAGGGTATTTTTCTAACGCGTTTAATAATCACTCACATCTCTGTTTGTTCCAGGCATAGATGACTGAGTTGCAGTGGTTAGTGCCACTAATAAATGATATTTAGAACTCATACAGTTATGTGATTTTATTTGCCTCAGAGGGTTAGTATACCTTGTCAAACAATCATTCTCATCACTACGTATATCATAACTAAATTGTTATGAGGCTTGCAGATAGATTGGATTGTGAGTTGTGATGAATAGCACAATTTATACAGAGGTTATCGATGTATACGAAGTATATGTGAGTGTGAAATCTGTTGACAATATATGTGCTGAGGTTAAATTTGTTTACCTCTAGGAGTAGATATATTATGGCAAAAATAATTGCTCACAGCACTTTATATCACACAACTAAAATTATTTATTGGGCTTGCATACATGTGTAACTGTGGATTGCGGTAAATGACACAAAAGTGAATGTTGTTTAGAACTCCTCAGGTTCTAAAGTTGGGTTGGTTTCATGGGTTGATATATTGGATAAAATAATCACTCACATGAGTATAAATTAAACAACTAGGTTGTCTTCATGCTTGCACCTATATATAATTATGGGTTGCAGTGAATAACCAAAAGTAAATGTTGTTTGGAACTTTTCCAACTTTGTAGTTATGATTGTTGCGAAGGATTAGTGTATTATATCAAACTATCACTCACTTTATGATGTATCCCACAGCTAGGTTAGTATAAAGTTTGCAAACATATATGGCTGTGAGTTGCGAAAAAAGGCATGTAATTGTTATCTAGATCCCTGTAGCTTTGTTTGTCTCAAGTGCTTAATATACTGAGTCCCACAAACATTCACAACACTTTATTTTCCACATTTAAATTGTTAAGCAACTTTTACAAATATCTGAGGCTATAGGTTGCGATGAATAACACAGGCAGATATCTAAGGCTATGGGTTTCGATAAATAGCATGAGTACACTGTTATTTAGGACCAATCCGGTTCTATGAATATATGTGCCTCTAGGGGTTAATGTTTTTATGTATATGCCTCTAGGGGTTAATGTTTGTGTATCAGATACTCATGCTACTTTGTATCACACGCCTAAGTTGTAATGGTTTCTGCAAACATAAATGGCTATGAGTTGCAATAAATAGCACTCTGATAAATGTGATTTAGATCACCTCCGGTTTTATAATTGTGTTTCTCTCGAGGGGTTGTAAAAATGTCTAGAAGGATCACTGATATCAATTTATGTCTCGCTACTTAGTCGCTATGAGGCTTGCAAACATGTATAGTTATGAGTCGCGTTGATTAGTAACAACAGTAGATGTTATTTGAGATCTCTCCGGTCCTGAAATTATATTTGACTCAGGGGGTAATATCTTCACTCACAATACTGCATGTACTATAACTTTAATGTTTTGAGGCTTGCCAATTTCTGTGATTCTAATTATAAGTTTATGATAAATAGCACAAACATAAATGTTGTATGGAACACCTCCGGTTCACAACAGATACACTTCCGTGTGATATCGGCTGTCTAATTACTGCTGCAGTTTACGGGCTTGAAAATTTGTTTGAATAAATTTGGTTAACAGCAGAACTATTGTAACATGTAATAACGTTAATATTGTAGCAAGATGCTGTCTATTAATAATACGTTAACAATAGGTTACTGTTGCAGCTTGACAGCTATGATACTTCATTCCTTACTGTTGGGAATCAATACCCAAGCTCCAGAAGACATTGAATGAAATATCGGGAGGGCAGGGCAGACCCTTATCTGAGGACACCACAGCCTGTAACACCTTTCTCCCAAAAGCTGCTTCAGCCAAAACAAACACATACTTTATCTAAGTTTTATAAATCTGATGTAAGGAGGATCAGGTAGCCGCCTTTTAAATCTGATCCATAGAGGCTTTGTTCTTTTTAAAAGTCCAGGAGAAAGCAACTGCCCTAGTGGAATGAGCTGCTATCCTCTCAGGAGGCTGCTGTCCTGCTATCTCATAAGCTAAGCGGATGTCACTCCTCAAACACAAGGAAGTCACAGTGGCCTTTTGGCCCTTGCGCCACTTGCATAAAGAACAAACAAGGATGAAGATTGTCCTTAGTAGCCTGAAGGTAGAATTTAAAGTCACGAACAACGTCCAGATTGTGGAGCAACAGTTCCTTTGCGGAAGAAGGATTTGGGCAAAGGGAAGGAACAACAATCTCCTGATTGATGATGTAATCTGACACCACCTGAGGAAGGAATCCTAACTGAGTATGTAAAACCGCCTTATCGGCATGGAAAACGAGGTAAGGGGAATCAAACTGTAAAGCAGAAATCTCAGAGACTCTGCGAGCAGAGGCGATAGTCAACCAAAACAAAACCTTCCAGGATAGAAGTTTAATATCAACAGCATGCATAAGCTCAAACGGAGCTTGCTGCAAAACACAGAACAAGATTAAGTCTCCAAGGTGGAGCAAAAAGATTGAAGTCAGAGCTTTAACAAAAGACTGCACGTCCAGAAGATAAAGTAATCTCTCGTGCAGTAGAAACGATAGGGCCGAGATCTGACCCTTCAGAGAGCTGGCAGACAGACCCTTCTCGAATCCATCTTGGAGAAAGGACAAAATCCTAGTAGTCAGCCTCAGAGAATCTAGGTGTTGATGCAGGAAGGGACCCTGTAATAGGTCTTTCCGATAAGGCAACCTCCAAAGAGGAGACAAGGACATTCTCACCAGATCTGCAAACCAGGTCCTTCGAGGCCAGGATGGCGCTATTGGAATTACCAGGGCTTGCTCCTGCTTGATGCGAGCCACTACACAAGGGAAAAGAGCAAATGGACAAAAAAGATAAATGAGTTTGAACCTCCATGGAACCGCTTATGCGTCTATTAAGTCTGCATGAGGATCCCTCGTTCTTGACCCGTACCTGGGTAGTTTGGCATTGAGACTGGAGGCCATGAGATTGATATCTGGCATCCCCCATCTGCGATTAACCTCTGCAAACACCTCGGGTGGAGAGACCATTCCCCTGGGTGAAAGGATTGTCTGCTGAGGAAGTCCGCTTCTGAGTTGTCCACTCCCGGGATGTGAATCTCGGAAAGAAGACAGTTGTGGGCTTCTGCCCATTGAAGAATTCAAGACACCTCTAACATCACTAGGGAACTTAATGTTCCTCCCTGATGGTTAATGTAATATAACTGAGGTTATATTGTTTGATTGGAATCTGATTTACCGGGCAGAACCTAGCAGGGGCTATGCCCTCAGTGCATTAAGAATTGCCTGAAGTTCAAGAATATTGAGATTCCTCTTGGGACCACAGCCCCTAAACCTTCCTGGGACAACAAACTGCTCCCCAGTCTGAGAGGCTGGCGTCCGTTGTCACAATCTCCTAGGAAGGTCTCAAGAAGCACGTGCCTAGGGACAGGTGATCTTGACAGAGCCACCAAGAGAGAGAGTCTCTTGTCAGGCTGTTCAGAACAATCTCTTGAGAAAGGTCTGAATGATCGCCATTCCATTGTCTCAGCATACATAGATGTAGAGGTCTGAGATGGAATTGGGCAAAAGGAATATTGTCATACAAGAAAAACTTTCATACAAGAAACCTTTGTAAATATTCAGGGAGCAGTACCTAAGCCAAATGGTAGTGCTATGAACTGGAAATGTTGGTCCAGAAAAGCAAACCTCAGGAACTTAAAATGATCCTTGTGGATCGGAACATGAAGGTATGCATCCTGTAGATCAATTGTAGTCATGAATTGTCATTCCTGTACCAAGGGAAGGATGGACCTGATAGTATCCATTTTGAAGGAGCGGACCCTGAGAAACTTTTTGGGACATTTCAAGTCCAGGATTGGGCGATAAATTCCCTCTTGTTTGGGAAACATGAAGAGCTTTGAATAAAACCCTAGTCCCCTTTCTGAGACAGAAACCAAGACGATAACTCCCAAGAAGAAGAGATCTTGGACGCAATCTAAGAAGGCAGTCCTCTTCTCTGGTCTTGTAGACAATCTGGAAAGGAGAAATCTGCCCCTGAGAGGTTGAGATTTGAATCCTATCCTGTATCCTTGAGATACGTCTAACACCCAAGGATCCTGAATGCCCTGAACCCAGGCGTCTGAGAAAAAAGATATAGTCTGCCCCCTACTCGGTCCGATGCCGGATCGGAGGCCACCCCTTGATGCAGATTTGTTATCTGAAGGCTTCTTGGTCACTTGTTCCAAAACTGAGGTTTCCAACTGCCCTTAAATTGTTCGGGCTTGGTTCTTTAGGACTTGTCAGAACGAAAGGAACGAAAATTAGAGGCATGATGTCCCTTAGGTCTGGTCTTCTTGTCCTGGGGTAGGAAAACACCTCTTCTTTTTTTCAGAGATAGGTAAGGCATTAAGGGCCGAAGACACAACAGATTGTAACTGCGTAGTAAAGTCTGCTGCAAAAAAACCTCCAACAGGAGGAATAGGCGTGCCACGGGGAACTGCATGTGAAATAGGGTTAAATCCAGATTGCGGAATGAGGGTAGGCATCTCCTAGACAACAGAGTCCTGAGAGGTGAATGGCTCAGAGGGAATACATGTATCATAGGGATTAGTAGATCTAGCCCCCTTCCTAGTCTTTAGAACGACACCCAGGTGATTGGAACAAAAATTGGGCAGGAGGACAAACCATGGTCTCCTCACAGTATAGACAAGTATTTGAAATTGTTATAGCCGACAGAGAACTCTCTAAAGGGTTAACTACAGATTTCTCCATCGGTAGAGATTGAGCCTCAATTTTAACGGTCACAAGAAAAAACTAAAATTCTGACTTACAGAGAGGCACCGCTATACACGCCCAGGCTGGGGTACTCACCACCTCCTAGAGACCCAGACCGGAGAGGAAGTGGACTCCCCGTGGATGCGACAAGGAGCCCTGTTGAGAACCAATGTCACTAAACGGAAGGAAATCACACCTGATCACATGGTGCGCAAGAAGAGACCGCCCCGCTACAGGAGAAAGCGTGCAAAGCTATTTAGAGCTGAGCAGCGTCAGAGAAAAATAAAATTCACTCAAGTGTTCCAGTGCCATATGTCCCAAACACCCTCATTGAGCCATAAACCTTCACAAGTTGCTCCTATAAGGAGCTAAGCAGTACACTTAATCCCCAAATGCTCCTTCTAAATCATCTCCGTAACAAAGGAGATATGAACTCCAGATCCTGTAGAGGCTAGTTAAGCGTCACACTGTGACCAAAGGGTCCCTGCATAAATCATAGGGGTGAGAAGACCCACTATGTACCTTCCACTAAGAAAAGATAAAAAGGACTTACCCCCCAGGATCGGTGCTGTGGAGCAGACACCGCATCTGCAGGTGTGACAGTCTCTCTGAGCTGCGCTGACAGGGACCTGAGTGAAAAGGGAAAAAACAGTAACTCGTTAACACTGGTTACCCAGGGGCTGTTCTTCTGATGGAAAGAGTTCACAGCTACATTCATTACTTTTTGGGAAATAAGAACCTGGCTGCCAGGAGGCGGCAAAGACACCTCAGCCAAAGGCTTAAATACTTCTCCTACTCCCCTCATCCCCCAATCATTCAGCTGAGGAACAAGGACCAGTAGAAGAAATATCAGGTGAAAGGTGCCAGAAGAATAAAATAAGGACGCCCCACAAAAAATTACGGGTGGGGAGCTGTGGACTCTTTCTATCAGGTTCCTGTTTGGTGATTTTCAGGTGAGAAGTTTGTATAGATCCCTATGTGGAATACTATTTAAGGAAGTACTTACCTACAGGAAAGGTGTGGAAGTGGTAATGAATCACCTGTGCAGAGAGTGGATTTAAGGACAGAGGTTAGCAGGAAGTAGCATCTTGAAAAAGACCCAGAAAAGGGGTTGAAACGCGTAGAGGACTTACCTGCTACTGTTTATGTACGATTGAAAAATTAGAGCTGGACCGAACTATGTGTACCCTGGCGTACAGAAGTGCAGAGGGTATCCTGTGAAATAACCGTGGTAACAAACACTTGCGCAAGTGGTCATCCAGGATCCGGAACCGGGTGACGTAATTCACGGGATCATCGCTGATTTACATCTGAAGGAGCAGCCGTAGTGTCGGGCCAGGTAAGAAGACCTTTGGCAGACACGTTTGGCGGGCATTTGAAAGGAGGTAGGAGAGCCTCCCGGCTTTGTCATATATATTTGACTGTCTGTAACTGAGAGGACAGCAAGGAAGGAACTTTCAAACCATCGGGGGGCTTTGTTTTGAATAAGGAGAGACTGGAGATATAACGGTTATATCGGGGACACTTTACCCGAATAACTCAAAGCTAAATTAGTAATATAAACCCACATTGTCACACTGGACATTATTTTTTTTTGGGGGATCCCCATGGGACATTCACAATAGGATTAGAACACAAGCATCTCTAGGTGTTCTCCAAAAAGCTATCTTGTGTATCCTCCAATACGAGTAACTGAGAGGTTGATATTAGTGTGAATGGCTAACCGGTTCTGATTAGTTGTATGTTTGAATGCTTTTTAATATATTTATTTTAGCTGTGAATTTATTAAATAGTATAGGTTATGTTTTAACTGAATATTGCATGTGATATTTTATTCAGATATTAAATTATATTTTTATATGCAGTAAGGACTCGTGATTCTCTGCCCATCTGATTTATTTTCATACCCATCACATATAAGCTTTAAGGATTTATTGCCATTTGATTAAATTAAATTACATTTGCATTAATTACCAGATATATTAAGGGATTTGGCTCATTAATTTTAGATTTTTAAGGCTGGTTTGATACAGCCAATCTTATATTTTATATTTTGTATCTATATATCCTACGGCTCTATAGCGCCTCCTATATCCTTTGTATTTTCATTTATCAGAAGAAAATGATCAGGTAAGCAAAATTTATGATTTTCTTCTTAAATGGAAAGAGTCAACAGCTGCATTCATTACTTTTGGAAAAACAATACCCAAGCTATAGAGGACACTGAATGCCAAGACCAGGAGGGTACAATAGGCGGCCCATACTGAGGGCACCAGGCCTGAACCCCTACCCAACAAAAAAACAGAATTTATGCTTACCTGATAAATTACTTTCTCCAACGGTGTGTCCGGTCCACGGCGTCATCCTTACTTGTGGGATATTCTCTTCCCCAACAGGAAATGGCAAAGAGCCCAGCAAAGCTGGTCATATGATCCCTCCTAGGCTCCGCCTACCCCAGTCATTTGACCGACGTACAGGAGGAAATATGCATAGGAGAAACCATATGATACCGTGGTGACTGTAGTTAGAGAAAATAATTCATCAGACCTGATTAAAAAAACCAGGGCGGGCCGTGGACCGGACACACCGTTGGAGAAAGTAATTTATCAGGTAAGCATAAATTCTGTTTTCTCCAACATAGGTGTGTCCGGTCCACGGCGTCATCCTTACTTGTGGGAACCAATACCAAAGCTTTAGGACACGGATGAAGGGAGGGAGCAAATCAGGTCACCTAAATGGAAGGCACCACGGCTTGCAAAACCTTTCTCCCAAAAATAGCCTCTGAAGAAGCAAAAGTATCAAATTTGTAAAATTTGGCAAAAGTGTGCAGTGAAGACCAAGTCGCTGCCTTACATATCTGGTCAACAGAAGCCTCGTTCTTGAAGGCCCATGTGGAAGCCACAGCCCTAGTGGAGTGAGCTGTGATTCTTTCAGGAGGCTGCCGTCCGGCAGTCTCATAAGCCAAACGGATAATGCTTTTAAGCCAAAAAGAAAGAGAGGTAGAAGTTGCTTTTAGACCTCTCCTTTTACCAGAATAAACAACAAACAAAGAAGAAGTTTGTCTGAAATCTTTAGTGGCCTATAAATAGAATTTTAGAGCACGGACTACGTCCAAATTGTGTAACAAACGTTCCTTCTTTGAAACTGGATTCGGGCACAAAGAAGGTACAACTATCTCCTGGTTAATATTCTTGTTGGAAACAACTTTCGGAAGAAAACCAGGCTTAGTACGCAAAACCACCTTATCTGCATGGAACACCAGATAGGGCGGAGAACACTGCAGAGCAGATAACTCAGAAACTCTTCTAGCAAAAGAAATTGCAACCAAAAACAAAACTTTCCAAGATAATAACTTAATATCTACGGAATGTAAGGGTTCAAACGGAACCCCTTGAAGAACTGAAAGAACTAGATTAAGACTCCAGGGAGGAGTCAAAGGTCTGTAAACAGGCTTGATTCTAACCAGAGCCTGAACAAACGCTTGAACGTCTGGCACAGCTGCCAGCCTTTTGTGAAGTAAAACAGATAACGCAGAAATCTGTCCCTTCAGAGAACTTGCAGATAATCCCTTCTCCAAACCTTCTTGTAGAAAGGATAAAATCCTAGGAATTTTTATCTTGTTCCATGGGAATCCTTTAGATTCACACCAACAGATATATTTTTTCCATATCTTATGGTAAATTTTTCTAGTTACAGGCTTTCTAGCCTGAATCAGAGTATCTATTACAGAATCTGAAAACCCACGCTTTGATAAAATCAAGCGTTCAATCTCCAAGCAGTCAGTTGGAGAGAAACCAGATTCGGATGTTCGAATGGACCTTGAACAAGAAGGTCCTGTCTCAAAGGTAGCTTCCATGGTGGAGCCGATGACATATTCACCAGGTCTGCATACCAAGTCCTGCGTGGCCACGCAGGAGCTATCAAGATCACCGAAGCCCTCTCCTGGTTGATCCTGGCTACCAGCCTGGGAATGAGAGGAAACGGTGGGAATACATAAGCTAGGTTGAAGGTCCAAGGTGCTACTAGTGCATCTACTAGAGTCGCCTTGGGATCCCTGGATCTGGACCCGTAACAAGGAACCTTGAAGTTCTGACGAGACGCCATCAGATCCATGTCTGGAATGCCCCATAATTGAGTTATTTGGGCAAAGATTTACGGGTGGAGTTCCCACTCCCCCGGATGGAATGTCTGACGACTCAGAAAATCCGCTTCCCAATTTTCCCCTCCTGGGATGTGGATTGCAGACAAGTGGCAGAAGTGATCCTCCGCCCATTGAATTATCTTGGTCACTTCCTCCATCACCAGGGAACTCCTTGTTCCCCCCTGATGGTTGATATATGCAACTGTCGTCATGTTGTCTGATTGAAACCTTATGAATTTGGCCCTTGCTAGATGAGGCCAAGCTTTGAGAGCATTGAATATTGCTCTCAGTTCCAGAATGTTTATCGGGAGAAGAGATTCTTCCCGAGACCATAGACCCTGAGCTTTCAGGGGTTCCCAGACCGCGCCCCAGCCCACCAGACTGGCGTCGGTCGTGACAATGACCCACTCTGGTCTGCGGAAGCTCATTCCCTGTGACAGGTTGTCCAGGATTAGCCACCAACGGAGTGAATCTCTGGTCCTTTGATCTACTTGAATCGTCGGAGACAAGTCTGTATAATCCCCATTCCACTGTCTGAGCATGCACAGTTGTAATGGTCTTAGATGAATTCATGCAAAAGGAACTATGTCCATTGCTGCAACCATCAATCCTATTACTTCCATGCACTGCGCTATGGAAGGACGAAGAACAGAATGAAGAACTTGACAAGAGCTTAGAAGTTTTGATTTTCTGACCTCTGTCAGAAAAATCCTCATTTCTAAGGAGTCTATTATTGTTCCCAAGAAGGGAACTCTTGTTGACGGGGAAAGAGAACTTTTTTCTATGTTCACTTTCCATCCGTGAGATCTGAGAAAGGCTAGGACGATGTCCGTATGAGCCTTTGCTTTTGACAGAGACGACGCTTGAATCAGGATGTCGTCCAAGTACGGTACTACTGCAATGCCCCTTGGTCTTAGAACCGCTAGAAGGGACCCTAGTACCTTTGTGAAAATTCTCGGAGCAGTGGCTAATCCGAATGGAAGTGCCACAAACTGGTAATGCTTGTCCAGAAAAGCGAACCTTAGGAACTGATGATGTTCCTTGTGGATAGGAATATGTAGGTACGCATCCTTTAAATCCACCGTGGTCATAAATTGACCTTCCTGGATGGTAGGAAGGATCGTTTGAATGGTTTCCATTTTGAACGATGGAACCCTGAGAAATTTGTTTAGGATCTTGAGATCTAGAATTGGTCTGAATGTTCCCTCTTTTTTGGGAACTATGAACAGGTTGGAGTAAAACCCCATCCCTTGTTCTCTTATTGGAACTGGATGAATTACTCCCATCTTTAACAGGTCTTCTACACAATGTAAGAATGCCTGTCTTTTTATTTGGTTTGAAGATAATTGAGACCTGTGGAACCTTCCCCTTGGGGGTAGTTCCTTGAATTCCAGGAGATAACCTTGAGAAACTATTTCTAGTGCCCAAGGATCCTGAACATCTCTTGCCCAGGCCTGAGCAAAGAGAGAAAGTCTGCCCCCCACCAGATCCGATCCCGGATCGGGGGCCATCCCTTCATGCTGTTTTGGTAGCAGTGGCAGGCTTCTTGGCCTGCTTACCCTTGTTCCAGCCTTGCATCGGTCTCCAGGCTGGTTTGGGTTGAGAAGTATTACCCTCTTGCTTAGAGGATGTAGAAGTAGAGGCTGGTCCGTTTCTGCGAAAGGGACGAAAATTAGGCTTATTTCTAGCCTTAAAAGACCTATCCTGAGGAAGGGCGTGGCCCTTTCCTCCGGTGATGTCTGAAATAATCTCTTTCAAATCAGGACCAAACAGTGTTTTGCCCTTGAAAGGGATGTTAAGCAATTTTGTCTTGGAAGACACATCCGCTGACCAAGACTTTAGCCAGAGCGCTCTGCGCGCCACGATAGCAAACCCTGAATTTTTCGCCGCTAATCTCGCTAATTGCAAAGCGGCATCTAGAATAAAAGAGTTAGCCAATTTAAGTGCATGAACTCTGTCCATAACCTCCTCATACGAAGATTCTTTATTGAGCGACTTTTCTAGTTCTTCGAACCAGAAACACGCTGCCGTAGTGACAGGAACAATGCATGAAATTGGTTGAAGAAGGTAACCTTGCTTTTATCCATAGGATCTTTAAAAGCACAACTATCTTCTATGGGAATAGTAGTGCGTTTGTTTAGAGTAGAGACCGCCCCCTCGACCTTAGGGACTGTCTGCCATAAGTCCTTTCTGGGGTCGACTATAGGAAATAATTTCTTAAATATAGGGGGAGGAACAAAAGGTATGCCGGGCCTTTCCCATTCCTTGTTTACTATGTCCGCCACCCGCTTGGGTATAGGAAAAACATCGGGGGGCACCGGAACCTCTAGGAACTTGTCCATCTTACATAATTTCTCTGGAATGACCAAATTGTCACAATCATCCAGAGTAGCGTCCTCTTGCTCTTCAGTGTTTAAAACAGAGCAATCGCGCTTTCTTTGATAAGTAGGCATTTTAGATCAAATATTTGCAATAGAATTATCCATAACAGCCGTTAATTGTTGCATAGTAATAAGTATTGGCGCACTAGATGTACTAGGGGTCTCTTGTGTGGGCAAAACTGGTGTAGACACAGAAGGGGGTGATGCAGTACCATGCTTACTCCCCTCATCTGAAGAATCATCTTGGGCACTATTATTATCTGTGGCATCATTGTCCCTACTTTGTTTGGACACCATGTCACAATTATCACATATATTTAAATGGGGAGACACATTGGCTTTCATACATATAGAACATCGTTTATCTGATGGTTCAGACATGTTAAACAGGCTTAAACTTGTCAACAAAGCACAAAAAACGTTTTAAAATAAAACCGTTACTGTCACTTTAAATTTTAAACAGAACACACTTTATTACTGAATATGCGAAAAAGCATGAAGCAATTGTTCAAAATTCACCAAAATTTCACCACAGTGTCTTAAAGCCTTAAAAGTATTGCACACCAAATTTGAAAGCTTTAACCCTTAAAATAACGGAACCGGAGCCGTTTTTACATTTAACCCCTATACAGTCCCAGGAATCTGCTTTGCTGAGACCCAACCAAGCCCATAGGGGAATACGATACCAAATGACGCCTTCTATAAGCTTTTTCAGTGGATCTTAGCTCCTCACACATGCATCTGCATGCCTTGCCTTCCAAAAACAACTGCGCATTAGTGGCGCGAAAATGAGGCTCTGCCTATGACTAGAGAAGGCCCCCATCTGAAAAAGGTGTCCATACAGTGCCTGCCGTTTTTTAACAACAATCCCCAATATTATAATAACTATAAAGAGCTATAATCTGTCAAATATGCTTAGCAAAGTAATCGTTTTAGCCCAGAAAAATGTCTACCAGTTTTTTTAAGCCCTTATAAAGCCTTTATTCTTTTACTTAATCTAAGAAAATGGCTTACCGGTCCCCATAGGGAAAATGACAGCCTTCCAGCATTACAAAGTCTTGTTAGAAATGTGGCCAGTCATACCTCAGGCAGAAAAGTCTGCCAACTGCTTCCCCCAACTGAAGTTACTTCATCTCAACAGTCCTGTGTGGAAACAGCAATCGATTTTAGTAACGTTTGCTAAAATCATCTTCCTCTTACAAACAGAAATCTTCTTCTCTTTTCTGTTTCAGAGTAAATAGTACATACCAGCACTATTTTAAAATAACAAACACTTGATTGAAGAATAAAAACTACATTTAAACACCAAAAAACTCTTAGCCATCTCCGTGGAGATGTTGCCTGTGCAACGGCAAAGAGAATGACTGGGGTAGGCGGAGCCTAGGAGGGATCATATGACCAGCTTTGCTGGGCTCTTTGCCATTTCCTGTTGGGGAAGAGAATATCCCACAAGTAAGGATGACGCCGTGGACCGGACACACCTATGTTGGAGAAAACCCTGCTTTGTCCGAAGCCGAGAAAAACTTCAAAAAGGAAAGGCCCCAAGAACACTGACCCGCAGATAGTCCAGAAGCCAAGCTAGAGACCGCAAATCGGACTCAACTGAGCCAACAGTCCTCCAGGAGACACTGTCGCCCAACAGTCGGTCCCTCACCACTCACCCCACACTAATGAAGGGGACACCAGCCTAAACTCCCAAGGAGACAAGGCAAAGGAGAACCGAAGGAAACCAAAAGGTCACCACAATCCATAAAAGGACCCAAATGGCCCCAAACAGAGAAAAAGAGGCTACGCTTAGACCAAGCGGAACCTGGGATAAGACCGGGCATAGAGACAGAGAAAGTCTTCTCTCCAACATTATGCAAGCACTGAAAGACAACTGAAGACAGAGTCCTCACAGCATCTGAATATAGAATACAAAAGTATCCAACCACAAAAAAATGTGTAAGAGACCCAGACGAAAAAACCTTGAGTCGAGAACAGAGTCAACATCAGGACGACACAGAGGATACTTGCTAGTAAGTAGAAGCAGCCAACAAGAGAACAGACTGCAAAAAGCAACCCTCAGAGGGCACGCTCTAGGCAACCTAAGCCGCCAGACCTACAAACAGGTCTCCAAAAGGGGAGCACAGAACCGAGGCCCCCCGGCAAAGAGGTTACATCCAGAGCCCAAAGGAGGTGTAATCCTGGACCCTCTACCTGTAAGCCTAGGGAGCTAACAACTATGCCCACCTAGATCCTGAAAATGACGTCTCTCAGAACCCACACCCAGCCATCCACACAGAGCACGGGTACAACCAAACTCCTAGAACAGACGACAAGGCTGCGATGTCTTTACCTCCTCCTGGTGGCCAGGTGTTGAAATTACCAACAATAAGGAATGAAGTCGTGGACTCTACCTGCCTTTGGAAAGAAATGGCTCATACCAGAAGTACCCAACTCTCTTGTCTGAACACACAAACCACTAGATTGTGGGGTATACTTTACTAGCCTCCTACAATGTCAATTAGAAGTCATATTATACATATTGGTGGAAGTTGTATCAATATCTCTAGTAGAAACATGACTATTACCATTAATTGGACCATTCTTAAGAATAGGTCTGACGGAAGAAAAGGACCTCGGGTGTAAATCCTGTGACATCTCTAAAATGGCTAGAACATTCCCCAGAATTGTAATCTGAGTCTGAAAACATAACTCTTTCTATTCTTATGTCTCCCATCAGAGCTACTGCTTCTCGCCCTACGCTTATTATCTTTATTCATTGACCTTCTTTGCCAAATATAAAACTGTATGAGATTGCTGCCGTGCATATTTGGTATGTTTAATTTTAATGAGATCTTTTTTAAGCTGTGCAAGCCATTGCTAATCCTTATACTCTATGAATAAAGACATATGTTTGGAAGAACAACCAGATAAAGCATTTCCATTTGTTGATCTACATCATCAGTATAAAAAGTGGAGAACTTTTTTTTTTTTTTTTTATGTTTAGATCTCTTGGTACTATCCCCAACCTAATGCAGCTTTCCAAACTCCATGTCACACTTCAATCTGGTTTCCTTGACCATAAGATCTTACATGGTCTGAAACTGATTTCCTAATTAATTATCAACTTCTCCATCTGAGAATATATTCTTAAAATCCACTGTTAGTGTGTCCAATTTTTGATGAAAGTTAAGGAATAATAGTACTGCTCCTGTGTGTGTTCCAGAGTGCAAGTGATATTTATTGGTTAAATATGTCCACTTTATCAATGAAGGATAATGTCTGATGTGTCAAAGGATATATATAGCAACTCAAACGGTCACTCTAAAATACACTCAAACGTTCACTCTAAAATAGAAAGTAGGAACCTCCTGCAAAGATCCAAACAACTTCACAAAAAAAGTCTATTCAGAGAGCTTTGGAAACAGTTGTAAATATTCATATAAAAATTAACCCTGGGAGATAAATGATTAAATCAAATTAAAAGCTCAATCAGCATAATAAAACCGCCGAATCACATGCCACAAACTTTACTGGCATCTCCCGAAGAAAATGGCACAAATCAAAGTTGTGGCTGTCATTGTCCGTCAGGGATATTATTTATCTGAATATTTACAGCTCTTTCAAGAGCGTTCTGAATAGACAATATTATGGGTTTCACATAGGTCTGAGAACCCCTGTTCACAAAGAAAACTGGGGCACCTCCTTTCTTCACCTTCCTCCTGTAGAAGTAATGATAAGACTGGGATACCAAAGAGGTGATATGGATAAAAAAACTTATAGAATATTGTGTATCTTTGCCTCTATCTAGTTGCGAGGAGTTGAATCCCACCTTGTGAAAAAGTATTTTATTGGTAGAATGTTATTAACAAATAAAAACCATGTAAATATTTCCTTACTTTGGATGGTCCATTTCCAAATGTTGTTTTACAAGTTGTTCAACTGCATCACTCCAAGGTAAAATAGCTCCATACATAATCTGAAGCACAGCATCAAATATTAACTGGAAAAGAAAAAAAAAAGTTTCCTTTTAGGGTGAACCATTTAACCTACACCATTAAGCAATACATATTACTATTAGTATTCAACGCAAATAATCTTTACAATTTGGACAATCAGATTGTCTTTATAAACTGGGCTTTACCAATCGAAACCATTTTAAAATAAATGTGTGAATGTAGAGGAGTGAAAATAACGAAAGACACAGGAACATAGACATGTCCCCTTTGAAACTAAAATACAGAATTTCAAAATTTTGTTAAGTAAAACACATCTTCAAAAACACTTTGTTGTTGATTTTGGGTTGGTGGGAATTAGGTTAATCATAGGGGTTTATGGTCTGTTACAAACAACATAGTTTAATAAATTTCTGAAGGGATACTATGTACATGAGAGTGTAATTTTACTTTTGAAAATCTTAGAGGAGGCAACTAAAAACTGAATAGGGGCTCTCCATTCAAGTGAAATTATCTAAGAGGTATCTTCAGTACAGTGAGGTCCTTGAAAAAAATATTTAGAAAGTCATATTTTACCTTCAGGAGGTGTTTATTTCACTACACAGGGTTCTGTATGTGAGAAACCAGCAACTTTACAATAACAAAATTTATGCTTACCTGATAAATCTATTTATTTCAGATATAGTGAGTCCACGGGTTCATCTTAATTACTGTTAGGAATATCACTCCATGCCAGCAGGAGTAGGCAAAGAGCACCACAGATAAACTGTTAAGTATCACTCCCTTACTCAAAACCCCCAGTCATTCGACCGAAAGGAAATGGAGAAAAAGGAGAAACACAGGTGCGGAGGTGTCTGAGGTTTAGCCAAAAACTATCTTTAAAACAAAAAGGGTGGTTCCGTGGACTCACCATATCTGGAAGAAATAAATTTATCAGTTAAGCATAAATTTTGTTTTCTTACTAAGATATGGTGAGTCCACAGGTTCATCTTAATTACTGTTGGGAACCAATACAAAAGCTAGAGGACAGAGATGAATAGCGAGGGACAAAAACAAGCATGCCTAAACAGAGAGGCACCACCGCTTGAAGAATCTTTCTTCCAAAAGCAGCCTAAACCAAGGCAAAAGGATCAAGTTTGTAAAATCTGGAAAAAGTATGCAAAGAAGACCAAGTTGCAGCCTTGCAAATTTGTTCCATGGAAGCTTCATTTTTAAAAGCCCAAGAAGAGGCAACAGCGCTGGTGGAATGAGCTGTAATTCTCTCAGGAGGTTGCTTACCAGCAGTCCCATAGGCTAGACAAATAACACTTCGCAACCAAAAGGAAAGAGTAGAAGCAAGAGTTTTCTGACCCTTATGTTTCCCAGAGAAAAAGACAAAAAGATTGGCGAAAATTCTTAGTCACCTCCAGATAAAATTTAAGAGAACGTACAACATCCAAATGTGCAACAGACATTCTTTGGAAGAAGAAGGCTTAGGACATAGAGATGGAACAACAATTTACTGATTAATATTCTTATTAAAAACAAAAACTAAGTACGAATAACCGCCTTATCAGCATGAAAAATAATATAAGGTGAATCATATTGCAAAAGTTGAGAGTTCAGAGACTCTCCGTGCAGAAGAGATAGCTAAAAAGAAATAAAACCTTCCAAGATAACAACTTAATATCTAAGGAATGTAAACGTTCAAAAGGAGGGTATTAAAATAATTATAAGAACAAGATTAAAGGATTACTTTCTGTTATAATTTTTAAGCTAAACAACTAACATATTAAAGTTAATAAACATTAATTAAAACCTACTGACCTATATTTTCTCCAAAACGAAGTTTCATAACGTTCTAAAAGTTATATCTTTTATTCGCCGATGATGTCACGTTATCCTGCCCACTATTTTCAGCACTGCATGTTCAAAATACTTAAACCATTAACTTTGTGTTTAAAGCGCCATTTTGAAACCTAGGTATTGTAAACGGATTGGTACAGAGCAAAGGATACCCACGGAGTGGGTTTGGAAAACAATTACATTTGCAGACAAGATTTCTGATATACGGTAGAGATATGTTAATGAAATGCTATTGATAAAAATTTGGGGTAGTTAGTTAGTTAGTAACAGGCATAGAAAATATTTACTTACAGTGGCCCTTTAAGGCTCCAAGGAGGAGCAACAGACTTAAATACAGGCCTGATTCTGACAAAAGGATTGGATGTCTGTCACTTCCGCCAAACGCTTATGTAGCAAAACATATAAAGCAGAAATTTAACTCTTCAGGGTACAAACTGATAAACCTTTCTCCAGACCTTCATGGAGAAAAGACAAAATCCTAGGGATCCTAACCCCACTCCAAGAGAATCCTTTAGCTTCAAAACAATAAAGATATTTACGCCATATCGTATGGTAAATCTTCCTAGTAACAGACTTACGGGCCTGAATCATGGTCTCAACGACCGACTCAGGAAAACCACGCCTAAATCCAATTAAGCGTACAATCTCTACGCAGTCAGCTTCAGAGAAACGAGATTTGGATGAAGGAATGAACCCTGAATCAGAAGGTTCTTCCTTAGAGAAAGTCTCAAAGGTGGGAAAGATGACATCTCCACTAGTTCTGCACACCAGATCCTGCGAGGCCACGCAGGAGCTATTAGGATCTCCTGCATGATGACTCGTGGAAGGAGAACACACGGAGGAAACATGCTAGTCTGAAATCCCAAGGAACCGCTAGATCATCTATCGGCCTGAGGATCTCTTGACCTTGAACCGTATTTTGGAATACCCCCAACTGAGGGTTAGGCCAGAGAAAACTTTTGGATGGAGTTCCCACTCTCCGGGATGGAATGTATGTCTGCTTAGGAATACTGCTCCCCAGTTTACGCTCCTGGAAAGTGGATGGCAGACAGATAACAATTGTGAGCTACGGCCCACTGAATAATCCGAGCCACCTCCTCCATGGCAAAGGAACTCCTAGTTCCTCCCTGGAGGTTGATGTAAGTCACTGAGACTATGAAGACTGACTGAAACCTGATCAACTCTACTAAAGACAACTGAGGCCAAGCCATCAAAGTCTTTAAATCAATCTCAACTCTAAGATGTTGAAGGGACTTTTCCGAGTCCAAAGTCCCTGCGCCTATAACGAGTCCCAGACTGCTCCCCAGTCCAACAGGCTGGCAACCGTGGTCACAACCGCCCAGGAAGGTCTCCGAAAGCAAGTGCCCTGAGAAAGACGTTCCTGAGAGATCCACCACTGGAGAGAGTCTCTCGTTGACTGATCTAAAACAATCCTCTGAGAGAGATCTCGTACCATTGCCTGAGCAAACATAACTGCAGAGCTCTCAGATGGAATTGAGCAAGGGAAAGATCTCCATGGAGGCCACCATCAGTCAAACATTGAGCCACTGACGGTCTAACTGCAGACTGAAGTGACCGGCAAGAGGAAGAATCTTTACTCTTCAGACCTCTATCAGAAAAATCTTCATCAATATGTAGTCTATTATAGACCTTAAGAAGACTACCCTTAAAGATGAAACAAGGGAACCCTTTTCCAAATCCACTTCCCATCCGTGAGAATGAAGAGAAAAACAACAACATCTCCTTGTGAGATTTTTTCGAATAAAAAATGGCGCTTGAACCAATATGTCATCCAGGTAGGGCGCCACAGCAATTCCCCAAAACGGGAACACTGCCAAGAAAGCCCCTAGGATCTTTGAAAATATTCTGTGAGCTGTGGCAAGTCCAAACGGAAGGGCCACAAATGGAAAGTTTGTCTAGGAAGGCAAAACTCAGAAATTTGTGATTTCTGTGAATGGGAACATGAAGGTACGCATCTAATGCACAAGGGGGTTCCCAGGCGGACTCCCATCCAGGTACTGACCGGTCCTGTCTCTGCTAAAAAAATAGAGATCAGACGGAATCGGGTACATTCAGAGTAGAGTGACAGTAGACCCTTAGATCTATGGCTGTCAATGAATTGACTTTCTTGCCCTAAAGGAAGAAAAGTGCAAATAGTCTCCATCATGAAGGAACTCTGAGAAATTTGTTTAGACTTTTCTAGTCAAGAATGGGACGGAAAGTCCCTTCTATTTTGAGAACCACAATTAGGTTGGAGAAAAAAACCTGAGGCCTGTGAAGTACCTGTGATGAAACTAGAACTATCACTTCCAGGGATGAGAGACCTTGCACACACTTCAAGAACACTTCTCTTTTATCTGGTCAGCAGATAATCTTGAAAAATGAATTCCTTTCCACCCGAAAGACATCTGTTAAGACTGCCAGTCTCGGTCCAAACAAGGAAACGCCAGAGTCTTCATTAAGAGGAAAAATTTAAAATATTCTAAATATGGACACAGTTGACACATGTCTTGGTCTGATTAAAGCCACCACTGCCCTACTGAAAAGACTGACGTGGAGTATGGCTAGACCCATACTTTAAAAAGGGGAAAGATCAGAGTACTACTCTGCTTTCAAAATAAACTCTTGACTGAAGTGAAATAAATCCAATATTCTTCAGACACCAAAAACTTCACCTCCTCCATGCACCAAAGATAAAGAGAATGACTGGGGGTTGTGGGTAAGGGAGTGATAATTAACAGTTTATCTGTGGTGCTCTTTGCCCCCTTCTGCTGGCCAGGAGTGATATTCCCAACAGTAATTAAGATTTACTCGTGGACTCACCATATCTTAGGAAGAAATAAGGTCTAACAAAAAAAAAACAAGGATTGAGTAATTTCTCTCCATGCCGGCTAGGTTTTGATCATCGGGCCCTATGTGTTTACAGCTAAAAAGTAGTTCTGATTTTAAAGGTTGAGGTCAAAGAAGAGGAGCATAGAAGAAATCTGCAATGCAGAAAGCCAGCAGAAGAACTTTTGTGCCTTAAGCAGCCTCTGAAGAAGCATACACGTCAAAGTGGTAGAATGATGTAGTGTTATGAGCAGTAATCTCCTCAGAGAGATCTTCCTTGGAACTATGTACACTTTACAAATCAAAGCCATGAATCAAGCAGCTAGGGTAAATGTCATACCTTTATGACCCATACAAGGTACAAAAAAAAAAAAAAAATGAAAAAAGCAGAATTTAACCCCTTGTGTCAGGTACTACAACACACAGTACTATGCCCAGTGTTCTGTGTTGACGTAGTATCTACGGCCAAAACAAAAAGGAACCTGTTACAGACACTGTAGTCAGCCTAGAAAGCAGGAGCCACAACCAGGCCTTAATATGAATCATGTTCCGTTACAAGATCATTACAGAGTGTGAAACTGTCTGTGCCAATCTTTGTAAAGATCCTCTGTTGGTGCCAAGTGAAAGCGGGGGAAGGGAGTGATGCTGGTGTGTGGCCCAGCAGAGGGAGGGAGGGGCAGAGTTCCCTACACAGCGAGAAAAAAATATAAGACAGCAGAAAGGAAATAATTTGACTGGCTGCCAGTACAATATATGGTGGTGTGAGGGAGGGAAAGTAAGGGAGCTGGGAGTGTGAAGAAATAAATATATATTTTAAAAAAAATTCCCTAAAGTACATACTGCCTGCCAGTACCTAAGAGTGGTGACCAGTAGGATGGAAGAGAGCTATGTAAGAGGGATCAGGTAGTGATCAGGGGTTGGAGGTGTCAGGTCGGAGGGTAATCTCTAGACTACAGCAAAAAATAACCTTACAAACAAAATGATTAGCAACTCCACTGCAGAATATTTCAGAAGTGTGGTGCACAGCTGCAATTAGCGGCTCTCTAATTGCCAAAAACCATTGTCAAAGCCATGTATTTGCTATTTCTCAGAGCATAATTTACAATCATTTGTCTTATGACTGCAGTAGTTGCGTACTAATATCAGTGGGAAACCCAAAGTTTTCGCAAAAGTTAATGATTTTTTTTTTTTTTTTAAATGATCATATTTCACAGCCAAAAACTGGCATCAAATATAACAAAGTGGGACCTAGATCAATATCTTGGGTTCTCTACTTTAAATATATATAGTTTTCAAAGGTAAATAATACAAAAACAAAGGCTCTATTTCTATTCTAACAGAGTGAAAGCAAAAATATTTTAAAAAAACTTTGGCCAAGTTTTTTTGTGAAATTCAAGGTAGCAAAGGGGTTAATGCACTCCAGGATATCAGTAAGTTGCTCCTTAGAATTGTTAGGAATTGGACATAAAGAGAAAACATAATTTATGTAAGAACTTACCTGATAAATTCATTTATTTCATGGTGGAGAGAGTCCACAAGTTTGTTACTAATGGGATATACAGTACATGCCTATAAATACAACTCCCACCTCACCCATACCTCAGTTTAACGAATATCCAAGTTGGTGAGGTGGAAAAGGAGTAAAAGCATAAAAAAAAGAGGAAAAGAATAAAGGTACTTTATAAAAAAAAATCAGAACCACAAAAGAATGGGTGGGCCTCGTGGACTCTCGCCACCATAAAATGAATGAATTTATCAAGTACTTACATAAATTAGGTTTTGTTTCACATAGGTGGCGAGAGTCCACAAGCTTGTTACTCATGGGATATAATACCCAAGATGTGGAAGTCCATGAGAAACAATAAAGGGAGCGATAAAAGCGGAGACTGGCCTGCCTCCAAATAAGCATTGTGAATCAGAAGTTTCAAACAAGATGCTAAAGAAATGGCAGAGTCTTTCTGACCTTTTCTAGATCCAGAAAAAAACAGAATTTATGCTTACCTGATAAATTTATTTCTCCTACGGTGTGTCCGGTCCACGGCTTCATCCTTACTTGTGGGATATTCTCTTCCCCTACAGGAAATGGCAAAGAGAGCACACAGCAAGAGCTGTCCATATAGTCCCCCCTCTGGCTCCGCCCCCCAGTCATTCGACCGACGGTTAGGAGAAAAAGGAGAAACTATAGGGTGCCGTGGTGACTGTAGTGTATGGAATAAAATTTTTTAAACCTGACTAAAAAGCCAGGGCGGGCCGTGGACCGGACACACCGTAGGAGAAAGAAATTTATCAGGTAAGCATAAATTCTGTTTTCTCCTACATTGGTGTGTCCGGTCCACGGCTTCATCCTTACTTGTGGGAACCAATACCAAAGCTTTAGGACACGGATGAAGGGAGGGAACAAGTCAGGTTACCTAAACGGAAGGCACCGCGGCTAAGTCGCTGCCTTACAGATCTGATCAACAGAAGCCTCGTTCTTGAAGGCCCATGTGGAAGCCACAGCTCTAGTAGAGTGAGCTGTAATTCGTTCAGGAGGCTGCCGTCCGGCAGTCTCATAAGCCAATCGGATGATGCTTTTCAGCCAAAAAGAAAGAGGGTTAGCAGTAGCTTTCTGCCCTCTCCTCTTACCAGAATAAACGACAAACAAGGATGAAGTCTGTCTGAAATCCTTTGTTGCTTCTAAATAGAATTTTAAAGCACGGACCACATCTAAATTGTGTAACAAACGTTCCTTTTTAGAAACTGGGTTAGGACACAGAGAAGGAACAACTATTTCCTGGTTAATATTCCTATTGGAAACCACCTTTGGAAGAAAACCAGGTTTGGTACGTAAAACGACCTTATCTGTATGGAACACCAGATAGGGTGAATTACACTGCAAAGCAGACAATTCAGAAACTCTTCTAGCAGAAGAAATAGCAACCAAAAACAGAACTTTCCAAGATAGTAACTTAATATCTATGGAATGTAAAGGTTCAAACGGAACCCCTTGAAGAACTGAAAGAATTAAGTTTAGACTCCATGGAGGAGTCATGGGTCTGTAGACAGGCTTGATTCTGACTAAGGCCTGTACAAATGCCTGTACATCTGGCACTGCTGCCAGACGTTTGTGCAACAAAACAGACAGAGCAGATATCTGTCCTTTTAGAGAACTCGCTGACAACCCTTTATCCAAACCCTTTTGGAGAAAGGAGAGTATCCTAGGAATTTTAATTTTGCTCCAAGAGAATCCCTTGGATTCGCACCAACAGATATATTTTTTCCATATCTTATGGTAAATTTTCCTAGTCACAGGTTTTCTGGCTTGGACCAGAGTATCTATAACCGAATCTGAAAACCCACGCTTAGATAAAATCAAGCGTTCAATTTCCAAGCAGTCAGTTGCAGAGAGACTAGATTTGGATGTTCGAATGGACCTTGTACTAGAAGATCCTGTCTCAAAGGTAGCTTCCATGGTGGAGCCGATGACATATTCACCAGGTCTGCATACCAAGTCCTGCGTGGCCACGCAGGAGCTATCAGAATCACTGAGGCCTTCTCCTGTTTGATCCAGGCTACAAGCCTGGGAAGGAGAGGAAACGGTGGAAACACATAAGCTAGGTTGAACGACCAAGGCGCCACCAATGCATCCACTAGTGTCGCCTTGGGATCCCTGGATCTGGACCCGTAGCGAGGAACCTTGGAGTTCTGACGAGACGCCATCAGATCCATGTCTGGAATGCCCCATAGTTGAGTTAACTGGGCAAAGACCTCTGGGTGGAGTTCCCACTCCCCCGGATGGAAAGTCTGACGACTCAAATAATCCGCCTCCCAGTTGTCTACTCCTGGGATGTGAATTGCAGATAGATGGCAAGAGTGATCCTCCGCCCATTTGATCATCTTGGATACCTCTCTCATCGCCAAGGAACTCTTTGTTCCCCCCTGATGATTGATGTACGCTACAGTCGTCATGTTGTCCGACTGAAATCTTATGAATCTGGCCTTCGCTAGTTGAGGCCAAGCCAGGAGCGCATTGAATATCGCTCTCAGTTCCAGAATGTTTATCGGGAGAAGAGACTCTTCCCGAGACCATAGACCCTGAGCTTTCAGGGAGTCCCACACCGTGCCCCAGCCTAAAAGACTGGCGTCGGTCGTGACAATGACCCACTCTGGTCTGCGGAAACTCATTCCCTGAGACAAGTGATCTTGAGTCAACCACCAACGGAGTGAGTCTCTGGTTAACTGGTCTACTTGAATCTGAGGAGACAAGTCTGCATAATCCCCATTCCACTGTTTGAGCATGCACAGTTGTAATGGTCTTAGATGAATTCGAGCAAAAGGAACCACGTCCATTGCTGCAACCATTAAACCTATTACCTCCATGCACTGAGCTATGGAAGGCTGAGGAATAGATTGAAGAACTTGACAAGCGTTTAGAAGCTTTAACTTTCTGACCTCTGTCAGAAAAATCTTCATTTCTACAGAATCTATTATTGTTCCTAGAAAAGGAACCCTTGTGGACGGGGACAGGGAACTTTTTTCTATGTTCACCTTCAACCCGTGAGACCTGAGAAAAGCTAATACAATGTCTGTATGAGCCCTTGATCTGGAAAGGGACGACGCTTTGATTAGGATGTCGTCTAAGTAAGGTGCCACCGCAATGCCCCTCGGTCTTAGAACCGCTAGTAGGGACCCTAGCACCTTTGTGAAAATTCTGGGAGCAGTGGCTAAACCGAACGGAAGAGCCACGAACTGGTAATGTTTGTCCAGAAAGGCGAACCTTAGGAACTGATGATGATCTTTGTGGATAGGAATATGCAGGTACGCATCCTTTAAGTCCACGGTAGTCATGTATTGACCCTCCTGGATTGTTGCTAAAATCGTTCAAATGGTTTCCATTTTGAATGATGGAACTCTGAGAAATTTGTTCAGAATTTTTAAATCCAGAATTGGCCTGAAAGTTCCCTCTTTTTTGGGAACTACAAACAGGTTTGAGTAAAACCCCAGACCTTGTTCCGCTGTTGGAACTGGGTGTATCACTCCCATCTTTAATAGATCTCCTACGCAATGTAAGAATGCCTGTCTTTTTATCTGGTCTGAAGATAAGCGAGACATGTGGAACCTTCCCCTTGGAGGAAGTTCCTTAAACTCTAGAAGATACCCCTGAGAGACTATTTCTAGTGCCCAGGGATCCGGAACATCTCTTGCCCAACCCTGAGCAAAGAGAGAAAGTCTGCCCCCTACTAGATCCGGTCCCGGATCGGGGGCTACCCCTTCATGCTGTCTTGGTAGCAGCAGCAGGCTTCTTGGCCTGTTTACCCTTGTTCCAGCCTTGCATTGGTTTCCATGCTGGTTTAGGCTGGGATGCGTTACCCTCTTGTCTAGAGGCTGCCGAGTTAGGGGACGGTCCGTTCCTGAAATTGCGAAAGGAACGAAAATTAGATTTGTTCTTAGCCTTGAAAGGCCTATCCTGTGGGAGGGCATGGCCCTTTCCCCCAGTGATGACTGAAATAATCTCCTTCAATTCTGGCCCAAAAAGGGTCTTACCCTTGAAAGGAATATTAAGCAGTTTTGTCTTGGACGACACATCCGCCGACCAAGATTTTAGCCGAAGCACTCTGCGCGCCACTATAGCAAAACCTGAATTTTTCGCCGCTAATTTAGCCAATTGAAAAGCGCCATCTAAAATAAAGGAATTAGCCAACTTTAGTGCGTGAATTCTGTCCATGACTTCCTCATATGGAGTCTCCTTATGGAGCGAATTTTCTAGTTCCTCGAACCAAAAAGACGCCGCCGTGGTGACAGGAATAATGCACGAAATTGGTTGGAGAAGGAAACCTTGCTGAACAAATATCTTTTTTTAAATTCCAATAATTTTTATTAGTTTTCAATTTTTTCAAAACAATACAACAAGTAGAAAAATACAGTTCACAGACATAACAAAAAACATCTGCAGTAGATGGCATTCATATAAGTAGCATTTCTAGATTCTCTGGATCCTTTATTTCACAGAATTTTTAAGCCACCGCATTATTATCTTCTATCTATATTGTTCTATCTTTAAGGGTTATAAAGAAAGGCAAAAGTATAAGGGGAAGATTGGGGAGGGTGGAAAAGGAAGAGAATAAGATAGTGTATCCAGTTCTCACCAGTGTATATCTGATCTAAATGTGTGTTAAGCTAGGGTAGATATGCCGTGTTCCCAAATAAAGAGTATATCATTAATAAAGTCGTGTTTGCCGATATAGTTGTAGTGATATTTTTCTAGTGTTATTATATGGTCCATCTCTGCTAGCCATTGTGTTTGAGTGGGGATGTCTTGGCTCTTCCATAGACGTGGAATTAATCTTTTTGCACTTGTTAGCATCAATTGGAGAAGTTTTGTACGGTAGATACAATGTGTTGGTGGAAGGATGTTGAGCATAATATGTTTACTATTGAGAGAGATATTTGTTCCTAGTATTTTATTAATACACCTTTCTATATGTGACCAGAATTCCGTCAAAAGTGGGCAATCCCACCATATGTGAGTTAAGCTGCCTGTCCCACCACAGCGCCTCCAGCATGCTGAGGAAGTAGTCGGAAAAATGTATCTAAGACGCTGTGGTGTCAGATACCAGCGAGAGAGTATTTTGTAGTTCAGCTCGGTTAGTAGCACCAAAGTGGAGGCAGAATGTGTAGCTTTAAAACTGTTTTTCCAGTCCTCATTCGTGATCTCCTCCAGTCCCTCAGTCTCCCACTTCTTTAAAAAGGTAGGACTACGGTCAGGAAAAGACCCTCTCAGTAGCTTATATGTCGAAGAAAGAAGTGATCTTTTGTAGTCGGGATTAATACATATCTTTTCGAATACAGTCAATGGTCTAAATATGTGAGCTTTGTGTGTGTTGTTGTGAAGCGCGTGTCTTATCTGTAGGTATGAAAACCAACCATGAAAGGGTGCTCCTAGTTTGTCGTTTAACTCAGTTCTGTCCTTAAACTTTCCTGATTCCAGTAAAAGATATATTGGCAAGTTACATAAATGTTTCTCAGAGTTCCAATGGGTAAAGGAGACCTTTTCTAAAAATAGTCGGTTGCCTAGTAAGGGGGTGAGAGGCGAAACTGGGGTGGAGATTGCAGTATCATGGGCTAAGACCGAATCCCAGATTTCTAGAGTGGCCTTGATATAAGCGTTCTGGTATGCCTGTGGTGGCCTGTGAATTTTAGGTAACCAAGCTATGTCTCTCATTTGGTCTATACCAGTAAGGGAGCTCTCAACCTGCACCCAAAGGTCTGATTGTCGGGAATGAGTCCAGGAGACCACTCTGGACAGGTGTACCGCCTTGTAGTAGTTTAAGAGGTTTGGCACACTAAGACCTACATCCTCTTTATGCATGTATAGTGTGTGCTGGGAAACTCTAGGCTTTTTGTAGGACCATATGAAGGAATTGATCATTTTCTGTTGCGACCTTAGATATGAGATAGGCAGGGCCATCGGTAGTGTCCGGAAGAGAAATAGATATTTGGGTATTATCATCATTTTAATAGTGTTCACCCGCCCGAACCAGGAAAGATGTCCCTGCCTATGCCATCCCTCCAGAAGGTTTTTGATTGTTTTTTGTAGACTGATATAATTACACCGAAAGAGGTCTGTGTTGTTCTGGGGAAGATTTAAACCTAAGTATTTAAGTTTATCTGTAACACGAAATGGCGTATGTTTCCGTATAAAGTCTATATCTTGCTGAGGGAGGTTCAATAACATTATGCCTGATTTTTCCATATTTATAGAAAAGTTAGAGACCTGCCCATATTCCTCTAGGGTTTTTACCAGGGCAGGAAGGGTAGTAGAAGGTGACTGGAGAGTGAAGATCACATCATCCGCAAATAATAGGCACTTTTGGTTTACTTGATTATATTGCAAGCCTAGTATATTTTTGTTTTCTCTGATTTTTATTGCTAGGATTTCGATAGTTATCGCAAATAGTAAAGGCGACAGAGGGCAACCCTGACGGGTTCCGTTTGTTATATGAAAAGACTGTGAAAGGGTTCCGTTCACTCGGACTCTAGCTTGAGGGTTTGAGTACAACGCCTGAATTCTTGATATGAAAGCTTCCGAGAAGCCGAACTTCGACAGAGCCCCCCACATAAACTGCCAGTTGACCCTGTCGAAGGCCTTCTCAGCGTCAGATGACAGAAGCGCTAGAGGAGTCCCATTTTCTTTTGTGCACTGCAGGGATTGCAACACTCTAATTGTATTGTCCTTTGCCTCTCTACCCCTTACGAAGCCAACTTGATCTGGATGTATGATCTTAGGTAAAATTACGTTAAGGCGATTAGCGAGAATTTTTGCATAGATCTTTATATCAGTATTTAGAAGTGATATGGGTCTATAGTTACCCGCCAGGGTCCCCACTCTGTCTGCCTTCGGTATCACTGTAATTATGGCGTCTAGTAAAGAGGTAGAAAATGTCTCTCCACTATCTACAGATGTGAATAATGCATGTAGTGGGGAGCAGAGATGAGCCTGAAATAATTGGTAAAATTTGGCAGGTAACCCGTCGGGTCCTGGAGATTTACCATTTGGGAGTGCCTTAATGGTGTTTACTATTTCTTGGGTAGTTATTGGGGCGTCTAGCACCTGGCAGTCTTCCTCTGAGATACAAGGGGTCTCCAGAGAAGCAAGATAATAAGAAATATTTTTAGTAGTCTCCTGGGTGGTGTTGGAGTTGATATTATAGAGCTTTGTATAATAGGAAACAAACGTGTCTGCTATTTCTTCGTGTTTGCTGACCGGCCCTCTAGCGGGATGTATGATAGTCCTAATGAACGAATTAATCTGTCTTCTTTTAAGGGATCTTGCTAACAAGCGCCCCGCTTTATTACTTTCTGCGAAAAACTTGGCTTTGGTTGTTAAAGCCCTCAGGTGGGCTTTTTGGGTTAGATAATTGTTAAGGCCTTCCCGTGCTAGCTTAAGGTCAGTGAGCTTTTGGTCTGAAGTTGGGTCTACCTTGTGTGCTTTGTCAGCTGCGTTCAAATTGTCAGTCAGTGAGGTGAATTGAGCCTTTCCCAATTTCCGCAATCTAGCGGTATATTTGATTAAGTGTCCTCTTATGAAGCATTTATACGCCTCCCAATTATTGCCTACAGATGTGTCTTCTGGTTTGTTATGTAAAAAAAACTCCTTAGTCGCTTTAGTTACTTCTTTTACAGTTTCTTGATTTGCCAGAATAGTTTCATCTAACCTCCAAGTCATTGTGTTTTTCGGTCTAGTTGTCCAGAGAAAGGTGGACACGACCATACTGTGGTCTGACCAAGGTGTGTGTGATATAATAGACTGGGTCAGGCTAGTTAAGAGTGTTTGGCTACACATGATATAATCCAGTCTGGAGTAGGAATGTTGGGGGTGAGAAAAAAAGGTGTAATCTTTCTGTGTGGGGTGTGCAATTCTCCAGGTGTCAAAAAGTGAGATGGAGTGTAAGACTTCACAGTTGGCTTTTAGGGCTTTTTTACTAAGATATGATTTCCCTGTGGAGTTGTCTAAAGCCGGGTGCATGGTAAAGTTGAAGTCCCCTCCCATAATAATTGGGCCTTTGGAGACGTCGAGAATAGCATTGGTAACCGATTTAAAAAAGTGGGGAGTGGGTCGATTCGGGGCGTATACATTGACAAAGGTGACCAAATTACCGTAGTATAGCCCTACTAGGATCAATAGTCTACCCTCTTTGTCGGTATATTTCTGTGTCAATTCAAAGGGGGTGCCCCGTTTAAACGAAATACCAACACCATTATGCCTACTTGTGCTTGAGCTGAGGAAGTGCTTGTCAAAGTGTCTTGTGGCTAGCTGAGGTTCATTTCTTTTCTTAAAATGAGTCTCCTGCAGCATAATTACATCAATTCCCTTTTTAAAAAAATCAAAATAGGCAATTGACCGTTTGCCTGCTGACAAGAAACCCTTTACATTCTGGCTTGCTATTCTAATTGTATTCATTTTCAGCCCTAGTTGTAGCTAAAAAGGGCGCTGGGTTAGTATTTTACCTTATTAGACTTGTGTGCTGGTGGTCTGGAAAAGAGGAAATAGACAAAGGTGGGGAGAGAGGGGAAGGAAAGATATAGTAAGGGGTAAGTGAACTATTACCTTTTAGATAGAGCAAATCTCGTCGTATTGTGAAGAGATACAGCAAACAGTATTTTAATTAACGAATACAGTATAATTATTTTAAATCTTGAAAAACTTTCAACAAACAAATGAGGCAGGATAACAGACCGGGTAACTATACACTTCACTGCCAATGTTTCAGCTGTTAATATCCTTAGCTATATAATTCCATGCTAATCAACATAATATATAAGATATCAACTCACTATTTGTCTCCTATTGTTAATCTGAGACACCTCTGTGTAACCAGCCCTATGAACATTAACAACATTGTAAATCAATCTTTAAAATGAACCTCCTTGTTACTTATGTAGGCTCCTCTCCTCGCTCACTCGGTATCAATGAGCTGTTAATTTACCAAACAAAAATATCTGGCTGAGGTATCTGTTTGCTTACTCTGGGTCAGAGACTTTCTAAGCCCCGCAACCTCTTTTCGTACCGACTGCTGTGTTGTATTTTAGATTTATCTATATTGGGGCCAGTTATTTTGGAAGTAATACTATGGGGTATACATCTCATTTTCTTTCAGGAGCCCTTATGTACTATTCAAGTCCCATATAGTAGATACTGCATTGAAACATAAACAATGTAATATAACCTAAACTGTTAAAGCGTGCCTAATACATGTAATATACAGTAAACATCTAAAGTACTAACCCTGTATACATTTAACATTCGTTCAGTTTAACTAAACCATTAACTGAGACAATAGAATTTGATAAATGATATACTTGCCCAACTTCTTCAGTATTATCCTCACTCAATATTTCTTCATACTATTGTAAAAATTTCTGATGTTAACTCATCAGCCTAAGAAATAAGCGTGAACAGACACTAGGACATGTATAATAGACAACGGTCTTCAACAAACAAAGCAATGTATCTAGTTCAACCTGGTTGTATAGAGTCTGTGTCCACTGTACTAGCTTGTTTCCTTTTAAGTTGAGCGCTGGTATTAATAGACCATGCTTTCCTCTGCTGTTTTGGAGCCAACTGATCTGGCAAAGCATTATGAGAAGACAGTTCAGCGTCCGGTGTGGGTGTGGGTATTCCTGCCATAGTACAGAATTTGCCAATATCAGATATGGATCTGCATTCAAGTCTATTGCCATTTCTCGAGACGATCACAGAGGTGGGAAAACCCCATCTATATGGAATGTTTAGTCGTCGTAAATGAAGGGTTAAGATTGAAAAGTCTCTCCGTTTTTGCAAAGTCCTCGAGGAAAGGTCCTGGAAGATCTGTATTCTGCTTCCTTGATACACCACTGCTTGTTTCTTTCTAGCCAGATTGTAGATATCTTCCCTTTGTGGGTAATTTTGAAATCTGACAATAATATCCCTTGGCGGCGATTCCGCATCAGGTTTTGGGCGAAGGGCCCTGTGCGCTCTGTCTAGAGCCACATCTGTTAGCGTTGTGCCCTCCTCACCGTTAGCCATTTCTGAGAATAGCCCCCTTAGGAATTCTTTTATTTTGTTGTTTTGCACTGTTTCAGGGATCCCTCGAAATCGTAGATTGTTTCGTCTGGTGCGGTTTTCGAGTTCGTCCAATTTTTCTTCCAGATCTGCATAGTTATGATGTTGATGTGATACCTTGGAAGAGAGATCTGCCATTTTCTGAGAAAAAACAAACTCATGTTCCTCTAGTGAATCAACTCTGCGACTAAGATCTGTTATATCTTTTTTTAAATCAGCACATTCATTTTTAATGCATGTTTTAACTTGATCTATTAGCGCCTCCATGGCTCTGTAAGTGATAGGTGGTTCATCTATTGAATCAGTGGCTTCTGGCGTCGTGCATCTAGAATCCTCAGAGTCATCCATTTTTTCTTCTGAGACTGGAGGATGTAGAAGAGTGGTTTCGTTTTTATTTTTGTGCTTTTCAGCCTGTTTAAAGAAGGCATTCACTGTCTCCTGGGATTTTTGGGGTGTTTTTAGATGTTTGTCTGCTTTTCCTGCCCTTCTCTGTGACATTATGATGTATTTGTATGGTGGTATGGCAGGAGAGACTTAGCAGCGTATTGAATGAGCCCTATTCCCCCGGGGCTTTGCTCTCACAGAGCGATCACGGGCAAGGGAAGGTGGATATGACCCACTGACACACGGGACAGCGGGAAAAGGGGGGGGGAATAGGCTGTATTTATTGTATTGTTAGGGAGTTCTTCAAGTCGCAGACCCAAAAATCCAGATGTGGCCCCCAATTTTCTTCTGTTGTGAGGTGCGATGAAATGCCTATTCTAGAAGTATAGGTGTTGGAATGCAGCAAGACAACCTAGGCATAGTTTGGTCTCTTGATCTATTATCCTAAATTATGAGTTTGTGAGAAGCTAGTTGGGGAAGGTGTATAAAGTTCACTATTACAGCAAGGAATCCAGAGTAATCTGACCGCTTTGTGATATTGGAATAAACAAAGTTTCAGGCTCTGTAACAGTGGTGCGCTGATCGTTCAGGGTTTAATCTACTTTCACTTCTGTGTAACTGCGTCACAACTCATACAAGGATGTCTGAATTAATGTCTTGTTTTAAACAAAAGACAGATTCTCTGTGCCGGGGTTGTTATAGGCTTGTGGTATCATTTATGAGTATCTTGCATGGGAAAAGTTAAAGCAAAACAGGTACTAGGAGGCCCCTTTTTCCTTGGTCTTATAGTTCATTTATGGTTCTCTGCGGCCCAACAGTGAGATACAGCCGTTGCTTAGTATCTGCGGTCAATATTACACATAAATCTTTGCATAGCACGTTCAAGTACAAGTATCATTGGGGCTACTTCTGTCTCCTTACCGGAATAAGATGGGTGCTGGTGGCTGGCAATGTCGTAACATTTTAATCGTTAGACGGTTTCTCTTACCCTTCTCCACGATATTTTGGTTCTCCGGAGCATTTGCAAGCCGTCTTGAGTTAGAGTTTGATCTGACTGGTGTTCGCTCGTCAAAGCGTTAAGAGCTTTAGGTAGATATCACCCGGACCTCTCTCTGATCTGCTACGTGACTAGGGTTTCACCCTGCTTTGTGGCGGTGTAACTCCCATGCAACTCCTTGCAGCTTATAGGCCTCCGTCGGTGCTGACTGTCAGTTCTTATGGCAGTACTCCGTGGGGATAGAAAAAGCCATATCAAGTGGTATCTTTGTGATCCGGATTATCTCCCCCAGCAAACTGCAGCTTTAGGATCTCAACAGTGCTGAATAGAATAGTTATATTTTATATAGCTCCCGGTCCGTCGGAAGAGCTTTAGCTTGTTGCGGCCATCTTAGGAGACCGCACGCTCCGCCTCTGAACAAATATCTTTTTAAGCAATCCTTCCAATTTTTTATCCATAGGATCTTTGAAAGCACAACTGTCCTCAATGGGAATAGTTGTGCGCTTGGCCAACGTAGAAACTGCCCCCTCAACCTTAGGGACTGTTTGCCATGCGTCCCTTCTGGGGTCGACAATGGGGAACATTTTCTTAAATATAGGAGGTGGGACAAAGGGTATACCTGGCTTCTCCCACTCCTTGGTCACTATGTCCGCCACCCTCTTGGGTATCGGAAAGGCATCAGCGTGCACAGGGACCTCTAGGAATTTGTCCATTTTGCACAATTTCTCTGGAATCACCAAAGAGTCACAATCATCAAGAGTAGTTAGCACCTCCTTAAGCAGGGCGCGGAGATGTTCTAACTTAAATTTAAATGCCACAATATCAGGTTCTGCCTGCTGAGAAACTTTTCCTGAATCAGAAATTTCTCCCTCAGACAGACCCTCCCTCACTGCCAATTCAGACTGGTGTGAGGGTATAACAGATAAATTATCGTCAGTGCCCACTTGCTCATCCTCTGTATTTAAAACTGAGCAATCACGCTTTCTGGGAAATGCTGGCAGTTTGGATAAAAGATTTGCTATAGAATTATCCATTACTGCAGTTAATTGCTGCATAGTAACAAGCATTGGCGCGCTAGATGTACTAGGTGTCGCCTGCGCGGGCAAAACTGGTGTTGACACAGAAGGAGAGGATGATGAACTATCCCCACTACCTTCATTTGAAGAATCATCTTGGGCAACCTTATTAAATGTGACAGTACTGTCCTTACTTTGTTTGGACGCCATGGCACAATTTGAACATACATTTAAAGGAGGAACCACCTTGGCCTCCATACACACAGAACATATGCTATCTGAAGGTATAGACATGTTAGACAGACTTTGGCAGGCTATTAATGCAATAAAACCGTTTTTAAACAAAACCATTACCGTCTCTTTAAATAATAAAATGAGCACACTTTATTTCTGAATGTTTGAAAAACTATGAAGGAAATATCCGATCTTTACAAAATTTGCACCCTAGTGTCTTAATGCTTTGAAAGTATTGCACACCAAATTTCAAGTCTCTAACCCCTTAAATGAGCAAACCGGAGCTAATTGTTCAATTTGCCAGTTTAAACCCACTACAGTCCCTGCCACAGCCTTTGCTGCAGCTTTTAACTTCCTTGGGGGTTATTCAACACAGAAATAAGCCTTCTTGAAATTGTTTTTATGGCCACAGGACCCTCTCACATGAAGCTGCATGCACTGCTTCCAAAAGTAACTGCGCAACTGAGGAGCGAAAATGAGGCCTCCTCCCTCTGCATACCAGAGTGAAGGGGCCTTCCTGACTAGATTAGGTGTCTAAACAACTGCCAGGCGTAATAAAAACGTTCCCAAAGGTGTTTCAAAGTCACAAAACACTCCAAAAGTCATATAAATAATATATAAATCAATCGATTTAGCCCACAATAGTGTCAACCAGTATAGAGCCCATTTATAAGCCTTCATTCTGTTATGAGTCTAAGAAAATGGCTTACCGATCCCATAAGGGAAAATGACAGTCTTCTAGCATTACTATGTCTTGTTAGAAAAGAGACTAGTCATACCTGGAGCAGAAAAGTCTGCAAACTGTTCCCCCCAACTGAAGTTCTCTGGTTTCAACAGTCCTGCGTGGGAACAGCAATGGATTTTAGTTACTGTTGCTAAAATCATACTCCTCTTTTAATAGAACTCTTCATCACTTTCTGTTGTAGAGTAAATAGTACAAACCGGCACTATTTTAAAATAACAAACTCTTGATAGAAGAAATAAAACGACAACTAACACCACATACTCTTTACCATCCCCGTGGAGATGCTACATGTTCAGAGCAGGCAAAGAGAATGACTGGGGGGCGGAGCCAGAGGGGGGACTATATGGACAGCTCTTGCTGTGTGCTCTCTTGGCCATTTCCTGTAGGGGAAGAGAATATCCCACAAGTAAGGATGAAGCCGTGGACCGGACACACCAATGTAGGAGAAAGAAGCAAATAGACTAGAAGTCTGTCTGAAATCCTTAGAAGCATCAACATAATATGTCAAAGCTCTTACCATATAGAAAGAATGCAAAGCTCTAGGATAAAATGAAGGAACAATAATTTCCCTATTAATGTTGTTAGAATTCACAACTTTAGGCAAAGATTTGAAAGAAGTCCGCAAAACAGCTTTATCTTTATGGAAAATCAGATAAGGAAACTCACAAGAAAGAGCAGACAATTCAGAAACTCTTGTAGCAGAAGAGATAACCAAGAGAAATAACACTTTCCAAGAAAGAAGTTTAATGTCTAAAGAAAGCATAGGCTCAAAAAGAGGAGCCTGGAAAGTCTTTAATACCAAATTAAAACTCCAAGGAGGAGAAATAGATTTAATTACAGGTTTAATTTGAATCAAATCCTGGACAAAAAAACAGTAAAAATCAGGAAGACTAGCAATCTTTCTGTGAAATAAAACAGAAAGAGCAGAGATTTGTAATTTCAAAGTATTGGCAGACAAACTTTTATCCAAAGCATCCTGAAGAAACGGAAGAATCCTAGGAATCCAAAAGGAATGCCAGGAATAATCATGTGAAGAACACCATGATAACAATTTATGTAAGAACTTACCTGATAAATTAATTTTTTTCATATTGGCAAGAGTCCAAGAGCTAGTGACGTATGGGATATACAATCCTACCAGGAGGTGCAAAGTTTCCCAAACCTCAAAATGCCTATAAATACACCCCTCACCACACCCACAATTCAGTTTAACAAATAGCCAAGTAGTGGGGTGATAAAGAAAGGAGTAAAAAGCATCAAAAAAACAAAATTTATGCTTACCTGATAAATTCCTTTCTCCTGTAGTGTAGTCAGTCCACGGGTCATCCATTACTTATGGGATTATAACTCCTCCCTAACAGGAAGTGCAAGAGGATCACCCAAGCAGAGCTGCTATATAGCTCCTCCCCTCTACGTCACACCCAGTCATTCGACCGAAACCAAACGAGAAAGGAGAAACTATAGGGTGCAGTGGTGACTGGAGTTTAATTTAAAATTTAGACCTGCCATAAAAACAGGGCGGGCCGTGGACTGACTACACTACAGGAGAAAGGAATTTATCAGGTAAGCATAAATTTTGTTTTCTCCTGTTAAGTGTAGTCAGTCCACGGGTCATCCATTACTTATGGGATACCAATACCAAAGCTAAAAGTACACGGATGACGGGAGGGACAGGCAGGATCTTTACACGGAAGGAACCACTGCCTGAAGAACCTTTCTCCCAAAAACAGCCTCAGAAGAAGCAAAAGTGTCAAATTTGTAAAATTTGGAAAAAGTATGAAGTGAAGACCAAGTTGCAGCCTTGCAAATCTGTTCAACAGAGGCCTCATTCTTAAAGGCCCAAGTGGAAGCCACAGCTCTCGTAGAATGAGCTGTAATTCTTTCAGGAGGCTGCTGTCCAGCAGTCTCATAGGCTAAACGTATTATGCTACGAAGCCAGAAAGAGAGAGAGGTAGCAGAAGCCTTTTGACCTCTCCTCTGTCCAGAATAAACGACAAACAGGGAAGAAGTTTGGCGAAATTCTTTAGTTGCCTGCAAATAAAATTTCAGGGCACGGACTACGTCTAGATTGTGTAGAAGTCGTTCCTTCTTTGAAGAAGGGTTAGGACACAATGATGGAACAACAATCTCTTGATTGATATTCCTGTTAGTGACTACCTTAGGTAAGAACCCAGGTTTAGTACGCAGAACTACCTTATCTGAATGAAAAATCAGATAAGGAGAATCACAATGTAAGGCCGATAACTCAGAGACTCTTCGAGCCGAGGAAATAGCCATTAAAAACAGAACTTTCCAAGATAACAGTTTGATATCAATGGAATGAAGGGGTTCAAACGGAACACCCTGTAAAACGTTAAGAACTAAGTTTAAGCTCCACGGAGGAGCAACAGACTTAAACACAGGCTTAATCCTGGCCAAAGCCTGACAAAAAGCCTGAACGTCTGGAATTTCTGACAGACGTTTGTGTAAAAGGACGGACAGAGCTGAGATCTGTCCCTTTAAAGAACTTGCAGATAAACCCTTTTCCAAACCTTCTTGTAGAAAAGACAATATCCTAAGAATCCTAACCTTACTCCATGAGTAACTCTTGGATTCGCACCAATGTAAGTATTTACGCCATATTTTATGGTAAATTTTCCTGGTAACAGGTTTCCTAGCCTGTATTAAGGTATCAATTACTGACTCCGAAAATCCACGCTTTGATAAAATCAAGCGTTCAATCTCCATGCAGTCAGCCTCAGAGAAATTAGATTTTGATGTTTGAAAGGACCCTGATTAGAAGGTCCTGTCTCAGTGGCAGAGACCAAGGTGGACAAGATGACATGTCCACTAGATCTGCATACCAGGTCCTGCGTGGCCACGCAGGCGCTATCAGAATCACTGATGCTCTCTCCTGTTTGATCCTGGCAATCAATCGAGGAAGCATCGGGAAAGGTGGAAACACATAAGCTGTGTTGAAGGCCCAAGGTGCTGTCAGAGCATCTATCAGAACCGCTCTCGGGTCCCTGGACCTGGAACCGTAACAAGGAAGCTTGGCGTTCTGGCGAGACGCCATGAGATCCAGATCCGGCTTGCCCCAACGTCGAAGTATTTGGGCAAAGACCTCCGTATGAAGTTCCCACTCCCCCGGATGAAAAGTCTGGCGACTTAGAAAGTCCGCCTCCCAGTTCTCCACACCTGGGATGTGGATCGCTGATAGGTGGCAAGAGTGAGACTCTGCCCAGTGAATTATCTTTGAGACTTCCATCATTGCTAGGGAACTCCTTGTCCCTCCTTGATGGTTTATGTAAGCCACAGTCGTGATGTTGTCCGACTGAAACCTGATGAACCTCAGAGTTGCTAACTGAGGCCAAGCTAGAAGGGCATTGAAAACTGCTCTTAATTCCAGAATGTTTATGGGTAGGAGACTCTCCTCCTGAGTCCATGATCCCTGAGTCTTCAGGGAATTCCAGACAGCGCCCCAACCTAGCAGGCTGGCGTCTGTTGTTACAATCGTCCAATCTGGTCTGCAGAAGGGCATCCCCTTGGACAGATGTGGCCGAGAGAGCCACCATAGAAGAGAATTTCTGGTCTCCTGATCCAGATTCAGCATAGGGGACAAATCTGAGTAATCCCCATTCCACTGACTTAGCATGCACAATTGCAGTGGTCTGAGATGTAGGCGTGCAAAAGGTACTATGTCCATTGCCGCTACCATTAAACCGATTACCTCCATGCATTGAGCCACTGACGGGTGTGGAATGGAATGAAGGACACGGCAAGCATTTAGGAGTTTTGTTAACCTGTCCTCCGTCAGGTAAATTTTCATTTCTAGCGAATCTATAAGAGTCCCTAAGAAGGGAACTCTTGTGAGTGGCAATAGAGAACTTTTTTCTTCGTTCACCTTCCACCCATGTGACCTTAGAAATGCCAGTACTAACTCTGTATGAGATTTGGCAATTTGGAAACTTGACGCTTGTATCAGAATGTCGTCTAGGTACGGAGCTACCGATATTCCTCGCGGTCTTAGTACCGCCAGAAGAGAACCCAGAACCTTTGTGAAGATTCTTGGAGCAGTAGCTAACCCGAAGGGAAGAGCTACAAATTGGTAATGCCTGTCTAGAAAGGCAAACCTTAGGTACCGATAATGATCCTTGTGAATCGGTATGTGAAGGTAGGCATCCTTTAAATCCACTGTGGTCATGTACTGACCCTTTTGGATCATGGGTAAGATTGTCCGAATAGTTTCCATTTTGAACGATGGAACTCTTAGGAATTTGTTTAGGATCTTTAAATCCAAGATTGGTCTGAAGGTTCCTTCTTTCTTGGGAACCACAAACAGATTTGAGTAAAACCCTTGTCCGTGTTCCGATCGCGGAACCGGGTGAATCACTCCCATTAGAAAAAGATCTTGTACACAGCGTAGAAACGCCTCTTTCTTTATCTGGTTTGTTGACAACCTTGAAAGATGAAATCTCCCTTTTGGAGGAGAAGCTTTGAAGTCCAGAAGATATCCCTGAGATATGATCTCTAACGCCCAGGGATCCTGGACATCTCTTGCCCAAGCCTGGGCGAAGAGAGAAAGTCTGCCCCCCACTAGATCCGTTTCCGGATTGGGGGCCCTGACTTCATGCTGTCTTAGGGGCAGCAGCAGGTTTTCTGACCTGCTTGCCCTTGTTCCAGGACTGGTTAGGTTTCCAGCCCTGTCTGTAGCGAGCAACAGTTCCCTCCTGTTTTGGAGCGGAGGAAGTTGATGCTGTTCCTGCCTTGAAATTACGAAAGGCACGAAAATTAGACTGTCTAGCCCTTGGTTTGGCTCTGTCTTGAGGCAGGGCATGGCCCTTACCTCCAGTAATGTCAGCTATAATTTCTTTCAAACCGGGCCCGAATAATGTCTGCCCCTTGAAAGGTATGTTAAGCAATTTAGATTTAGAAGTCACATCAGCTGACCAGGATTTAAGCCACAGCGCTCTGCGCGCCTGAATGGCGAATCCGGAATTCTTAGCCGTAAGTTTAGTTAAATGTACTACGGCATCAGAAATAAATGAATTAGCTAGCTTAAGGATTCTAAGCTTGTCTGTAATCTCATCCAACGTAGCTGAGCTAATGGTCTCTTCCAGAGACTCAAACCAGAATGCCGCCGCAGCCGTGACAGGCGCAATGCATGCAAGGGGTTGTAATATAAAACCTTGTTGAACAAACATTTTCTTAAGGTAACCCTCTAACTTTTTATCCATTGGATCTGAAAAAGCACAGCTATCCTCCACCGGGATAGTGGTACGCTTAGCTAAAGTAGAAACTGCTCCCTCCACCTTAGGGACCGTCTGCCATAAGTCCCGTATGGTGGCGTCTATTGGAAACATTTTTCTAAATATAGGAGGGGGTGAGAAGGGCACACCGGGTCTATCCCACTCCTTGTTAACAATTTCTGTAAGCCTTTTAGGTATAGGAAAAACGTCAGTACACGTCGGTACCGCGAAATATTTATCCAGCCTACATATTTTCTCTGGGATTGCAACCGTGCTACAATCATTCAGAGCCGCTAATACCTCCCCTAGTAACACACGGAGGTTCTCAAGCTTAAATTTAAAATTTGAAATGTCTGAATCCAGTTTATTTGGATCAGAGCCGTCACCCACAGAATGAAGCTCTCCGTCTTCATGTTCTGCAAACTGTGACGCAGTATCAGACATGGCCCTAGTATTTTCAGTGCACTCTGTTCTCATCCCAGAGTGGTCGCGTTTACCCCTAAGTTCTGGCAATTTAGATAAAACTTCAGTCATAACATTAGCCATGTCTTGGAAAGTGATTTGTAATGGCCGCCCTGATGTACTTGGCGCCACAATCTCACGCACCTCCTGAGCGGGAGATGCAGGTACTGACACGTGAGGAGAGTTAGTCGGCATAACTTTCCCCTCGTTGTCTGGTGAAATTTCCTTTACATGTACAGATTGGTTTTTACTTAAAGTAGCATCAATACAATTAGTACACAAATTTCTATTGGGCTCCACATTGGCTTTTGAACATATAGCACAAAGAGATTCCTCTGTGTCAGACATGTTTAAACAAACTAGCAATTAGACTAGCAAGCTTGGAAAATACTTATCAACTAAATTTTCAAGCAATATAAAAAAACGTTACTGTGCCTTTAAGAAGCACACAAAAAACTGTCACAGTTGAAATAACAAAGAACCGGATTAGTTATAGCAACAAAATTTTTACAGTAAATGCATTAATTTAGCAAAGGAATGCACCCACTAGCAAATGGATGATTAACCCCTTAATAACAAAACCGGATAACAATTAAAATATATATACGTTTTTGTCACAGTCAAGCACAATCTCACAGGTCTGCTGTGAGTGATTACCTCCCTCAAAACTAGATTTGGAGACCCCTGAGCTCTGTAGAGACGTCCTGGATCATGCAGGGAGAACAAGGAAGACTGTGACTAAATTTCTAGTGCGCAATAAAGCGCCAAAATAGGCCCCTCCCACACAACACAACAGTGGGGAAGCTCAGTAAACTGATTTTGTTCAAAAATAAACGATAGCCATGTGGAAAATAAAGCCCATAAAATTTTTCACCAAGTACCTCAGAGAAAAAAACGATTAACATGCCAGTAAAACGTTTTAAATATAAATATATGAAATGTTAATAAAAAGCCTGTTGCTAGTCGCTTTCACTGCAGTAAAGGCTATAATTTATATGCATACAGTATTTTCTTAGTGAAGTGCCATTCCCCAGAAATACTTCAGTGCAAACATACATACATATCAGCCTGATACCAGTTGCTACTACTGCATTTAAGGCTGTACTTACATTACATCGGTATTAGCAGTATTTTCTCAGTCAATTCCATTCCTTAGAAAATAATATACTGCAACATACCTCTTTGCAGGTGAACCCTGCCCGCTGTCCCCTGTTCTGAAGTTACCTCGCTCCTCAGAATGGCCGAGAACAGCAAATGGATCTTAGTTACGTCCGCTAAGATTATACACAACTCAGGTAGATTCTTCTTCTAATGCTGCCTGAGAAAAAACAACACACTCCGGTGCTGTTTAAAATAACAAACTTTTGATTGAAGAAATAAAAACTAAGTTTAACAACCACAGTCCTCTCACACGTCCTATCTATTAGTTAGGTGCAAGAGAATGACTGGGTGTGACGTAGAGGGGAGGAGCTATATAGCAGCTCTGCTTGGGTGATCCTCTTGCACTTCCTGTTAGGGAGGAGTTATAATCCCATAAGTAATGGATGACCCGTGGACTGACTACACTTAACAGGAGAAAAGGAATTTGCAAATAATTGTGCTTTATACAAAAAACAATAACCAACATAAAAAGTGTGGGTCTCATGGACTCTTGCCAATATGAAAGAAAATAATCTATCAGGTAAATTCTTACATAAATTATGTTTTCTTTCATGTAATTGGCAAGAGTCCATGAGCTAGTAATGTATGGGATAGTAATACCCAAGATGTGGAACTCCATAGAAGAGTCACTAGAGAGGGAGGAAAAAAAATTAATAACAGCCATTTTCCGCTGAAAAAAATTAATCCACAACCCAAAATATAAGTTTATTCTCATAAATAAAAAGAAAAAAACTTAAACATAAGCAGATGAATCAAACTGAAACAGCTGCCTGAAGAACTTTTCTACCAAAAACTGCTTCAGAGGAAGCAAAAACTTCAAAACGGTAGAATTTAGTAAAATGTATGCAAAGAAGACCAAGTTGCTGCTTTGCAAATCTGATCAACTGAAGCTTCATTCTTAAAAGCCCATGAAGTAGAGACTGATCTAGTAGAATGAGCTGTAATTCTCTGAGCAGGGCATGACCTGACTCCAAATAAGCCTGATGAATCAAAAGCTTTAATCAGGATGCCAAAGAAATGGCAGAAGCTTTCTGACCTTTCCTAGGACCAGAAAAGACAACAAATAGACTAGAGGTCTTCCTGAAACCTTTAGTAACCTCAACATAATATTTCAAAGCTCTTACAACCATCCAAAGAATGTAAGGATCTCTCCAAAGAATTCTTAGGATTAGGACATAAAGAAGGAACAACAAATTCTCTACTAATGTTGTTAGAATTCACAATCTTAGGTAGAAATGTAAATGAAGTCCGCAAAACTGCCTTATCCTGGTGGAAAATCAAAAAGGGAGATTCACAAGAAAGAGAAGATAATTCTGAAACTCTTCTAGCAGAAGAGATGGCCAAAAGGAACAACACTTTCCAAGAAAGTAGTTTAATGTCCAAAGAATGAATAGGCTCAAACGGAGGAGCCTGTAAAGCCTTCAAAACCAAATTAAGACTCCAAGGAGGAGAGATTGATTTAATGACAGGCTTGATACGGACCAAAGCCTGCACAAAACAGTGAATATCAGGAAGCTAGCAATCTTTCTGTGAAATAAAACAGAAAGAGCAGAGATTTCTCCCTTCAAGGAACTTGCAGACAAACCTTTATCCAAACCATCCCGCAGATACTGTAAAATTCTAGGAATTCTAAAGGAATGCCAGGAAAATTTATGAGAACACCATGAAATATAAGTCTTCCAAACTCGATAATAAATCTTCATAGAAACAGATTTACGTGCTTGTAACATAGTATTAATCACTGAGTCAGAGAAACCTCTATGACTAACCACTAGGCGTTCAATTTCCATACCTTCGAATTTAATGATTTAAAGATCCTGATGAAAAAAACAGACCTTGAGACAGAAGGTATGGTCTTAAAGGAAGTAGCCAAGGTTGGCAATTGGACATCCGAACAAGATCCGCATACCAAAACCTGTGAACCATGTTGGAGCTACCAGCAACAAAAACAATTGTTCTATGATGATCTTGGAGATCACTCTTGGAAGAACTAGAGGCGGGAAGATATAAGCAGGTTGGTAACACCAAGGAACTGCTAACACATCCACTGTTTCCGCCTGAGGATCCATGAACCTGGACAGGTACCTGGGAAGTTTCTTGTTTAGATGGGAAGCCATCAGATCTATTTCTGTAAGACCCCATATCTGAACAATTTGAGAAAACACATCTGGATAGAGTGACCACTCCCCCGGATGTAAAGTCTGACAGCTGAGATAATCCGCTTCCCAATTGTCTACACCTGGGATATGAACCGCAGAAATTAGACAGGAGCTGGATTCCGCCCAAGAATGTATCCAAGATACTTCTTTCATAGCTTGGGGACTGCGAGTCCTACCCTGATGATTGACATATGCCACAGTTGTGATATTGTCTGTCTAAAAACAAATGAACGGTTCTCTCTTCAACAGGGGACACACCTGAAGAGCCCTGAAAATAGCACAAAGTTCTAAAGTATTGATTGGTAACCTCGCTGCTGGAGATTTCAAAACCCCATGTGCTGTCAGAGATCCCCAGACAGCTCCCCAACCTGAAAGTCTTGCATCTGTTGTGATTACAGTCCAGGTTGGACGAACAAAAGAGGCTCCTTGAACTATAAGATGGTGATCTAACCACCAAGTCAGAGAGAGTCTAACATTGGGATTTAAGGATATTAATTGTGATATCTTTGTATAATCCCTGCACCATTGATTCAGCATACAAAGCTGGAGAGTGGATCGCGTCTGATGCTGCAGTCATAAGACCTTGTCATGATCCTCATATTCCACCTTAAACATCTATCCCAATTACACATACCACCTTTTTATCTCATTAACAACTTTCCTGATTCCAATATATACCAGCTTCCTCCCATGGTCCTTTGCTGGTTTATTGAAGTACCTATGCATCAGTTTCCAGTCCTTACCTACCCTACTAAGTATTTGGGGAATAACTTGTTCTGTTTTACCCTAAGTCTCTACAGAAATACCTACCTAAACTCTCAAGCCGTCACGGCATCTCATCACAGTTTCCAGTGATTCCACCTGCATCTTATCCGATTGGCTAGCCTCACACAACTATCAGCTTGGCGTGTGACGCTGCACGCTTGTTTGAGAGCCGCAACTAGGAAGCCTGCACAGAACGCACTAACCTGTCACACTGAACGGACAACAGTGTTCATCGCTGACCGGACCCGGACTAGCTGCACGCTGTGTGTTAAGGAGACTCCGCTCTGCTCTAATCAGGTTCCGTATTAACATAACATAACTGCCGTGTCATTCTTGAAGTAATTCATGTTATATTTGTGAACCATCTAGACTGCAACTGTTACAATACCCTAAGGCTTGTTCATGCTCTATATTCCTGTTGTTAAAGTACTCAGAGTATACGGACACTGGGGTTTCTCAACTATAACATTTCATGCAGGTTATCATCAGACACATTCACCCACAATCCAGCTTGCCAGTTACTAGTCTCATCTCTGTTAACCTGTTCATTACTAAACTAATACCAAAGTAGCTTCTACCAATTATCTGCCTGTCTTAACACCCATTAATAGAAGCTCTCATTACTGGGTAAAAGCTTTCAAGGCAATATCAATTCCAAGTGATCAATAGTTTGTTAAACAAACTAGCAAACTGTGTTCTTTTACTTGTCACAACATAACATTTTATGCACAAGTGTTAAATAGACAGCACTTAGTCGCTGACCTTTACAGACCTAAAACTTCCATGCACATAGCTACTGAAGGGAATAATTGAGACTGAAGGTTCCGACAAGCTGAACCCAATTTTAGTCGTCTCTTGTCTGTTAGAGACAGAGTCATGGACACTGAATCTATCTGGAAACCTAAAAAGGTGACCCTTGTCTGAGGAATCAAGGAACTTTTGGTAAATTGATCCTCCAACCATGTCCTTAAAGAAACAACACTAGTTGATTTGTGTTAGATTCTGCAGAATGTAAAGACTGAGCTAGTACCAAGATATCGCACAAATAAGGAAACACCGCAATACCCTGTTCTCTGATTACAGAGAGTAGGGCACCGAGAACCTTTGAAAAATTTCTTGGAGCTGTCGCTAGGCCAAATGGAAGAGCGACAAATTGGTAATGCTTGTCTAGAAAAGAGAATCTCAGAAACTGATAGTGGTCTGGATGAATCGGAATATGAAGATATGCATCCTGTAAGTCTATCGTGGACATATAATGACCTTGCTGAACAAAAGGCAGAATAGTCCTTATAGTGACCATTTTGAAAGTTGGCACTCTTACAAAACGATTAAAAAATTTCAGATCCAGAACTGGCATGCATGAATTTTCTTTCTTTGGGACAATGAAAAGATTTGAATAAAACCCCTGCGTGAGAGAAAGCATCTTCTCACAGGAGGTCTTACTCAATCCTATTCGGTACCCTTGAGAGACAATACTCTGAATCAATTGATTTTGGACAGAATCTGCCCAAATGTTTTGGAAGAATCTTAATCTGTCCCCTACCAGCTAAGCTGGAATGAGGGCCGCATCTTCATGCAGACTTGGGGGCTGGATTTGGTTTCTTAAACGGCTTGGATTTATTCCAACTTGAAGAAAGTTTCCAATTGGAACCAGATTCTTTGGGGGGAAGGATTGGGATTATGTTCCTTATTTTGTCGAAAGGAACGAAAATGGTTAGAAGCTTTAGATGTACCCTTTGGTCTTTTATCCTAAGGCAAAAAAACTCCCATCCCCCCAGTGACAGTTGAAATAATTGAATCCAACTGAGAACCAAATAAATTATTACCTTGGAAAGAAAGAGATAGCAATCTAGATTTAGATACCATGTCAGCATTCCAATATTTAAGCCACAAACCTCTTCTAGCTAAAATAGCTAAAGACATAGATTTAACATCAATTTTGATATCAAAAATGGCATCACAGATAAAATGATTAGTATGTTGAAGCAAGAGAACAATGCTAGACAAATCAGGATCTGTTTCATGATGCGCTAAACTTTCCAACCAAAAAGTTGATGCAGCTGCAACATCAGCCATAGAAATGGCAGGCCTGAGAAGATAGCCAGAATATAAATAAGCTTTCCTTAGATAAGATTCCAATTTCCTATCTAAGGGGTCCTTAAAGGAAGCACTATCTTCCATAGGAATAGTAGTACGTTTAGCAGGAGTAGAGATAGCCCCATCAACTTTGGGGATCTTTTCCGAAAACTCCAAACTAACTGCTGGCAAATAATAAAACATTTTAAACCTTGAAGAAGGGATAAAAGAAGTACCAGGCCTATTCCATTCATTAGAAATTGTATCAGAAATAGCATCAGGAACTGGAAAAACCTCTGGAGTAACCACAGGAGGTTTATAAACAGAGTTTAAATGTTTACTAGTTTAAACATCAAGAGGACTAGTTTCCTCAATATCCAATGTAATAAACACCTCTTTTAACAAGGAACAAATATACTCCATTTTAAATAAGTAGATTTGTCAGTGTCAATATCTGAGAAAGGATCTTCTGATTCAGATAGATCCTCATCAGAGAGAAAAAAAACATTATATAAAGAAAAATTATCAATTTCTTTATATGGCAGTTTCAGGAATGAGAAAAAAATGCAAACAGCATAGCCCTCTGACATTGAAAATGGCAAGAGGCATATAGGAATGGGGTTTTAAATAATTAAATTATTTGTCGCCAAGTATGACGCACAACGCAAACTGAAAATTTTCTGGAGCTGACAACATCCGGAAATGACACACTCACGTCTTTGCAGACGCACCTTGTACAAGGAACTCTGCGTCAACTTTGATGCCGGAAATGATGAACCTGCGTCACCGGACGTACCTTTGCGGCAAAAAATTCTCGCGCCAAGAATGACGCAATAAATATCAGCAATTTGTGCCTCACAAGCCTAATTTTGCCAGCAAAATGTAGTACTTGTACTACTTGGTTCACCTTCTGTGACATCACCACCGTTTTCCGTAAGATAAAGCAATTCCACTACTTTGTCTGTGACTGCTTTCTTGACCGTCTCTTCTGTAAACTTAAGGTGTTTGTGCCTGGGGTCTAGAAATGAAGCAATGAGCGCCACATTATGTAATTCTTCTGTGCCTGTAGGTGAAAAGCGGCGCTTGAGGGACTCCAATACAGTTGTTTTAAACTGTGATACTTTTGTTGACTCTCCTGTGGTACTAATGAGATGCTTGGACAGGAGAGTGGCTACTACAGGGTAAATCATAGATATTGACACCTCAGACACTCCGCACAAAGCAGTTGTAGCACATTTCAAGGAGCTTAACACTGGCAGTAGTTCTGCGATAGCTAACCAACTGTCGTCAGCCAGGTCAAGTGTGCGGGCATCTGTCAATTTTGTGTACAGCCTGTCAGACAGGTCTGCGACAACTGCCCATCTCTGTTCCAGTAAGCGCTCAAACATGTCGTAGATGGAATTCCCTCAGGTACGGCAGTACTGCACGAGGCGGTGCTCGGGCAGAAATTGTTGTTTTTGTTTCATCTTAACCGCCTGAGTAGCTGTTGTGCTGTGATGAAAATGTGATACAAGACGACTGGCCGCACCTACTACATGCTGTATGACACCAAGTTTAATGCCATTGTTGACAGCGAGCTGCAAAGTGTGTGCAAAGCACAGATTTTACTCCCATTCTAATGCAGAGTTTGCTAAGACGATATTGCTTGCGTTGTCATGAACACAAGCAGTGATTTTGCCCCAGAAATCCCAGTGGTCTACCGCAGTGTTCAACACATTTGCGAGACTCTCTGCTGTATGCCTCTCTGGCATGGCACGGGTTTGTAGAACCACGCTTTTCATTTCCCAGTCTTTTATAAAATGACAAGTTATGGTAACATAGGACTCGACAGTTAGTGCTGTCCATGCGTTAGTTGTAATTGCAGCCTTCTCGACTTTTGCCAAGGTGTTCGGACAGAACTAGTTGAATCTACGTGCATTTTTTCAAGCCAAGTTGTAAAAAAATTTTGTGCGGAAACAGTATATTTGGACACGACATATTTAACTCCCGAAAACCCTCTCCTTCAACAAAACTTATAGGAAGCATGTCCTTTGCTACCATATTAGCTATTAGAGTCGACGTTGTTTCAGCACGCACATTGTCACGTTGCCTATGTCTTACTGTAAAACCTGCAATGGATGTTTGTTGCTGTCCTTTAACTTTCTCTGTCACTACCAATGTAGACGGGTGTTTGTTTTTTAGGTGGCTTAACATGGAAGTCGTGGATTTGTTGTACTGCAATTGCACGCCGCAAATGTTGCGCTTAACTGCCTTTTCATGTAGTTTTTCAAAACATTTCAAAGCAGGACTTTTTGTTGAAGATGCCGTTTTTTTGCAAAATTTGTTGTGTCTAATATGAGTACAAAATAACACGTCATCATAACTGCCGCCAAGTGAGACAATGCGCAATAGGTAGTAGGCTAAGGCTACGGGCTGTTTTTGACTATCAAAATATAATATATCAGTAATCGACTAATTCCGTACTAGATGATTAAAGAGACTGATTGACTAATCGATTAGTCGACTAGTCTAAATCAGCCCTAATAAATACACCCCTCACCCCACCCACAATTAAGTTTAACGAATAGCGAAGTAGTGGGGTGATAAAGAAAGGAGTAAGGAATTCGGAAATAATTGTGCTTTATACGAAAAAGTCATAACCACCTTAAAAAGGCTGGGCCTCATGGACTCTTGCCAATATGAAAGAAATTAATTTATCAGGTAAGTTCTTACATAAATTACGTTTTCTTTCATGTAATTGGCAAGAGTCCATGAGCTAGTGACGTATGGGATAGCAATACCCAAGATGTGGAACTCCACACAAGAGTCACTAGAGAGGGAGGGATAAAAATAAAAAACATAATTTATGTAAGAACTTACCTGATAAATTCATTTGTTTCATATTGGCAAGAGTCCATGAGCTAGTGACGTATGGGATATACAATCCTACCTCTTACCAGAATAGATAACAAACAAGGAAGATGTTTGTCTGAAATCCTTAGTTGCTTGCAAATTGAACATTAGAGCACGAACTACATCAAGATTGTGCAACAGACATTCCTTCTTCGAAGAAGGATTAGGACACAGAGAAGGAACAACTATTTCCTGGTTAATATTCTTATTAGAAACCTCTTTAGGAAGGAAACCAGGTTTGGTACGCAAAACTACCTTATCTGCGTGGAACACCAGGTAAGGTGAATCGCACTGTAAGGCAGATAATTCTGAGACTCTTCGAGCAGAAGAGATAGCTACCAAAAACAAAACTTTCCAAGATAACAACTTAATATCTATGGAATGTAAAGGTTCAAACGGAACCCCTTGAAGAACTGAAAGAACTAGATTTAGACTCCATGGCGGAGCCACAGGTTTATAGACAGGCTTGATTCTGACTAAGGCCTGTGCAAACGCTTGAACGTCTGGAACCTCTGCCAGACGCTTATGTAAAAGGATAGACAGTGAAAAATGCAGCAGTCCTTTTGAAATTTTCACAGTATGTACCTAAAGCCTTAATAAGATTGCACCACAAGTTGCAAATCGATTAACCCCTTAATGCCCAAACCGGAGCAGCCTAAAGCCAATAACCGGTTAAATTACTACAGCACCTTGCCACAGCTTACTGCTGTGGCCCTACCTGCCCTTAGGGATCAGTTTTGGGGGAATGAAGCTTCTTTTAGGCCCTCAAACAGCAGCAGGACCCTCCATGTGAAGCAGCATGAACTTGTCTTTCAATTCTAACTGCGCATCTGAGGCGCGAAATGAGGCCCCTCCCACTCCACTCCGGAGCTATGAGGCCTACCAAAATCACTTCTAAGTGAACAAATTTAAGCCATGTGGGTCATAACCCCAGAAAAAACACCAAAGTGCTTTAAAAGTGTCTCCCAACAAGTATTTCTTAAGTAAAATAAACGATTGCCCTAAGTTAGTGTCAACCAGCATAATTAGCCCTGTTATGTAAGCATTCAATTCTTTACTAAGTCTTAGAACATAGCTTACCCTCCCCACATGGGGATATTGTCAGTCTTCTAGCATTATCTCAGTCTTGTCTAGAAATAAATGACTGAACAAACCTCATTGCAGTCAAGCCTGCAAACTGTTCCCCCCAACTGAAGTTTTCTGGTACTCCTCAGTCCTGTGTGGGAACAGCAATGGATTTTAGTTACAACATGCTAAAATCATCTTCCTCTCAGCAGAATTCTTCATCTTTTTTCTGCCAGAGAGTAAATAGTACAAACCGGTACCATTTAAAAATAACAAACTTTTGATTGAAGATAATAAAACTACAATAACAACACCACATTCACTTTACCCTCCCGTAGAGAGACCCTAGTGCTTAGAGCCGGCAAAGAGAATGACTGGGGGGTGGAGCTAGAGGGGGAGCTATATGGACAGCTCTGCTGTGTGCTCTCTTTGCCACTTCCTGTAGGGAATGAGAATATCCCACAAGTAAAGGACGAATCCGTGGACTGGATACACCTTGCAAGAGAAATTAAAAGCTGGAGAAGTGGAAAAAGGAATCCTAGGCTTCTCCCATTCCTGTGATATAATCTCCGTCACACGGTCTGGAACAGGAAACACTTCCACAGAGGAAGGAACATCATAGTATCTGTTAAGTTTACTAGCTTTTTTTAGTATTGACCACGACGGGAGAGTCGTAGTCATCCAAAGTAGCCAATATCTCCTTTAACAAAACAGGAAGGTGTTCAAGCTTAAACCTGAAGCTTACTTCTTTAGCATCAGGCAAAGGAATTATACTGCCAGAATCTGAGATATCACCCTCAGAAGCCCCCAAGGAAACCTCCTCCTCAGAGTTATGAGGGAGGGCAACCTGCGTAGCAGCAGCAGGGACAGAAACCTTACCATCTAAAATATGTTTAGTTTTCCTCTTGCGTTTCCACAACATAGGAAAAGCAGATAATGTCGCAGATACCACCGAAGTTACCTCAGCAGCAAAATCTGCAGGCAAATGAACTCCACCAGGAGGCTGAGAGGAACTGCAGGGCACTGTATGTGACACCATTAAGGCTTGGGACATTTGAAGAGAAAGCTGTGGCATTGCCTGAACAGCATCATCCTGAGAGACATTAGGCTTAGAAACAAAAAGTGTATCTTTACTTTTTAAGGTTCTGTCTAAACAGGAGGAACAAAATTGCATGGGTAAAACAATTTGGGCCAGAACAAACATTTATCTATAGGAACAGACTCCTGCTCCATAAATCAAGCTTAAGGTATTCCCAAATAAAAAACAAAATGTATGCTAAATTGAAAAATGTATTTATTTCTTGACACTGACAGCAGTGTTAAAGCTATGCTCACAGTTTGACTTTAAGAGGGCTCGGTTTTGCAGAGATTCGCATCTCAGCTTCCTGTTAGTGTTTTTGCCACCTCTGTGTTCGCGCTTTTTACTTTGCGCTCTTTGTAAATAAAGCAGGACACATGATTCACTGTCTCTTCCGCTCTCAGTGTTCAGAGCGGCATCGGCGGTACTGGTTGTGTTTAGGAGACCGGCAAGGTTATTTGGCAAGCTGTTTTTTCTTTTCTCCAAATGCAGGGCAGGTAGGGCACCTAAGTTTGCTGAGGTGTAGAGGGCCTTCATTGGGGTTTGTCTTTTTGAGCACAGTATCGCTCGCTGTGAGTTTAAATTTTAAAGTGATAATACTTAGAAAGAAAAGCAAATAAAACTTTTTTTTCTTCTTCAAATGACAGTGAGTCCACGGATCATCATAATTACTGTTGGGAATATCACTCCTGGCCAGCAGGAGGCAAAGAGCACCACAGCAAAGCTGTTAAATATCACTCCCTTACCCACAAACCCCAGTCATTCGACCAAAGGGAAAGGAAGTAACATAAGGTGCAGAGGTGCCTGAAGTTTATAGAAAAATAAACAGTGTAAAAAATAAAGGGCGGGTCGTGGACTCACCATGTAAAGAAAGAAATTTATCAAGTAAGCATGAATTTTCTTTTCTTTCTAATGACACGGTGAGTCCACAAATTACTGTTGGGAACCAATATCCAAGCCAGAGGACACGGATGAAAAGGGAGGGGCAAGACCATTAACCTAAACGGAAGGCACCACTGCTTGAAGAACCTTTTTCCCACAGAAGCTTTATTTTGAAGGCCCAAGAAGAAGAAACAGCCCTTGTAGAATGAGCCATGATTTTCTCAGGAGGCTTCTGTCCAGCAGTCTCATATGCCAGGCAAATAACACTCCTCAGCCAAAAAGAGAAGCAGCTGAAGCTTTTCGGAACCTTACGCTTCCCAGTAAAAACCACAAACAAAGAAGAAGACTGGCGAAAATCCTTAGTCTCCTGCAAATAATATTTCAACGCACGAACCATATCCAGGTTCTGCAACAAACGCTCCTTATAAGGATTAGGACACAAAGAAGGAACCACGATTTCTTAATTAATATTCCTATCAGAAACCATTTTGGGAAGGAAACCTAAGGCAGTATGCAGGACCACCTTATCAGAATGAAAAATAAAATAAGGAGATTCACACTGCAGTGCTGAAAGCTCCCAAACTCTTCGAGCCGAAGAGATAGCAACCAAAAACAAAACCTTCCAAGATAACATTTTAATATCGAAAGAATGCATAGGCTCAAACGGAGCCTGTTAAAGAAATCTAAGACCCAAATTAAGACTCCAAGAAGGAGTAGCAAACTTAAACATAGGCTGGATTCTAACCAAGGCCTGACAAAAAGACTGAACATCTGGCACATCTGCTAAACGCTTGTGCAACAATAGATAAAGCAGAAATTTGACCTTTCAAGGTACTTGCAGATAAACCCTTCTCCAGACCTTCCTGGAGAAAAGACAAAATCCTAGGAATCCTAACTCTACTCCAACAATAACCTTTGGATTCACACCAATACAGATATTTACGCCATATCTTATAATAAATTTTTCTAGTCACAGGCTTACGAGCCTGAATCATAACTGACTCAGAAAACCCATGCTTAGATAATATCAAGCGTTCAATCTCCAAGCAGTCAGCTTCAGAGAAACGAGATTTGGATGAAGGAAGGGCCCCTGAAGTAGAAGGTCCTTCCTTAACGGAAATCTCCAAGGTGAAGAGATGACATCTCCACCAACTCTGCTTACCAGATTCTGCAAGGCCACGCCGGTGCGATGAGACTCACCGATGCCTTATCCTGTCTGATCCAAGCAATGACCAGAGGAAGAAGAGCAAACGGAGGAAACATAAGCAAGACTGAACTCCTAAGAAACTGCCAGAGCATTAGTACAGCCCGAGGATCCCTTGACCTTGACCCATACCTTGGAAGCTTGGCATTTTGGCGAGATGCCATGAGATACAAGTCAGTCTGTCCCCACTTGAGAATCAAGCTGGAAAACACCTCCGGATGAAGTTCCCACTCCCCCAGATGAAAAGTCTGTCTGTTCAGAAAATCTGCTTTCCGATTGTCCACCCCTGGAATGCGGATCGCAGACAAACAGCAGTTGTGAGCCTCCACCCACTGAATAATCTTGGCTACCTCTGTCATGGCCAAGGAACTCAGATTTCCTCCCTGATGATTGATGTAAGCCACTGAAGTTATATTGTCTGACTGAAACCTGAAACTGGGGTGAAGCTAGTTGAGGCCAGGCCAGAAGAGCATTGAAGATTGCCCTCAGCTCTAGAATATTTATGGGAAGAATCGACTCCATAGACCCTGAGCCTTCAGCGAGCCCCAGACAGCTCCCCATCCCTGCAGACTGGCATTCGTGAACACGATCACCCAGGTAGGTCTGCGAGAGAAGATCTTGAGACAACCACCACAGAAGAGAATCTCTTGTCGCCTGATCCAGAACAATTCAAGGAGAAATCCGCATAATCCCTGTTCCATTGTCTGAGCATGCATAACTGCAGAGGCCTGAGATGGAACCGAGCAAACAGAATAATGTACCTCCATACACTGAGCCACTGACGGCCGAGGAGAGGACTGAAGGGCAAAACAAGAGTTGAAGATCTTTGTTCTTCTGACCTCTATCAGAAATATCTTCATCTCTAGAGAATCTATTATGGTGCCAAAGAATACCACTCTTGTAGCTGGAACCAATGAACTTTTTCCTAAATTCACCTTCCATCCGTGGGAGCGCAGAAAAGACAACTCTGTGTGGGAGTTTACTTGTTGACGCCTGAACCAGAATATCATCCAGATAAGGCGCCACTGCAACACCCCGCAACGGAAGCACCGCCAACAATGCTCCCAGGACCTTTAAGAAAATTCTGGGAGCCATTGCAAGACCAAAAGAAAGGGCCACCAATTGAAAGTATTTGTCTAGGAACGCAAACCTTAGAAACTTGTGATGATCCCTGTGGATGGTAATATGCAGATACACATATTTTAAATCCACAGTAGTCATGAACTGACCCTCCAGAACCAAAGGAAGAATGGAACGAATAGTATGCATCTTGAATGATGGAACTCAGAGGAACTTGTTTACACATTTGAGATCTAGAATTGGTCTGAAAGTTCCCTCCTTTTTGGGAACCACAAACAGATTGGAATAAAAATCCAGACCCTGCTCCTGAATTGGAACAGGAACTATAACTCCCAGGTCGGAAAGAGCCTGAACACAATGTAAGAACGCCTCTCTCTTTATCTGGACTACAGATAAACTTGAAAGGTGAAACCTGCCCCTGGGAGGAAAATTCTTTAACTCCAACTTGTATCCATGGGACACCACGTCCACCGCCCAGGGATCCGGAACATCCCGAACCCATGCCTGAGCGGAAAATGAAAGTCTGCCCCCCACAAGATCCGCTCCTGGACAGGGGGCAGACTCTTCATGCTGACTTTGAGTCAGAGACAAGCGTCTTAGATTTCTTCCCCTTGCTCCAAGACTGATTGGACTTCCAGGAGGACTTGGACTGTTCCTGCGTGGGAGACGAGGGGGAAAGCTTGTCTGAAAAGTTATGAAAGGAACGAAAATTACACTGGCGACCCTTCCTCTTATTCTGAGGGAGAGAATAACCCTTACCTCCCATAATGTCTGAAATAATCTCAGCTAAGCCCGGCCCAAACAAGGTCTTACCCTTGTAAGGAATAGACAAAAGCTTAGACTTAGAAGATACATCCGCAAACCAAGACTTCAACCATAAAGCCCTGCGAGCCAAAACAGCAAAGCCAGAAATCTTTGTTCCAAACTTGATGACCTGCAAAGAGTCATAGGTGATAAAAAGAATTAGCCAACTTAAGATCCCTGCCCTGATCCTATCCAGGATCTCCTCAGGAGACGTATCCGCTTGAATAGAATCAGACAGCACATCAAACCAATATGCTGCCGCGCTAGTGACAGTAGCAATACACACCGCAGGTTGCCGTTGCAACCCCTGGTGAACATACATCCTTTTAAGCAACCGCCTACAACTTCTTATCCATAGGATCCTTAAAGGAACAGCTATCCTCTATGGGAATAGTGTTCCTCTTGGCCAAAGTGGAAATCATTCCCTCCACCTTGGGAACTGACTGCCAAGACTCCTTAAATGAATCAGCAATTGGAAACATTTTTTTAAAAATCAGAGAAGGGGAAAAAAGAATCCCAGGCTTCTACCAGTCCCGTGCAATAATCTCAGAAGCACGACCTGGAACAGGAAAAACCTCCTCTGCTGAAGGTACATCAAAATAATTTTCAGCTTACCAGATTTCTTTGGAGTGACTACAACCATAGCATCAGAGACATCCAAGGTAGCCAAAACCTCCTTGAGTAGTACCCGGAGGTGCTCAAGTTTAAACCTGAAAGTTACCACTTCAGCATCAGAAGAAGGAATTATACTGAGTCTGAGATCTCCCCCTCAGATGCTACAGAAGAATCCTCCCCCTCAGATCTATGAGAGGAACAATTCGACAGAGCCCCACCTGATTCAGATACCTTACTCCCTTTTATGCTTCCCCTGTAACATAGGGAAAGTCGCCAGGGCATCAGTTACCGCAGAGGATATCTGGGTAGCAATGTCCTACAAAAAAAAAAAAACAACTGGAGTAACAGATAAAACACTGGGCACTGCATGAGTAGACACTAAAGGATGGAACGTTTAAGAAGAAAGCTGCAGCATATCCTGGACAGGAAACCCCTGAACAGCATCCGTCTTAGCTAATGATGGCTAAGATTAAAAAAGTCTAATCCTATAATGTAATGTCCTATCAATACATGCTGAACAAAAAGGGATTGGAGGTTCCACATTAGTGTCAATGCCTAAGCTACATGTAATAACTTGCCCAGACCGGAACAGAGCTCCGGAAAGGCGACCAATCTGCCCGGCAGCTGGGCAGTACACAGATATGGGAAGACTTACTCCCCCCTATAGACCCGTGGAAAAAATGAAAGTCTGACTAATCCTAATCAGGCATTCAGGATATGGCAGCACCAGACATGGAAGGCACAGTGAGAGTGAAAAACCCCACCAGTTTCCAAATGCTCAAAAGCCACCACAGCTCTACTGAAGAGACTGATGTGGAACACAGCTAGACCCCAGAAAAAACAGAACCTGCTCTGCTTTTAAAATAAAATCTTGATTGAAGAATCTTTAGACACCTTAAAACTTTACCACCTCCTTGCACAGGCAAAGAGAATGACTGGGGTTTGTGGGTAAGGTAGTGATATTTAACAGCTTTGCTGTGTTGCTCTTTGACTCCTCCTGCTGGCCAAGAGTGATATTCCCAACAGTAATTATGATGATCCGTGGACTCACCGTGTCATTAGAAAGAAAATGAAATAAAACTTCTTTTTTTTTTCACAGTACTATTACTCTTTGAACTCACATCGAGCGATACTGTGCTCAAAAAGACAAACCTCAATGAAGGCCCTTCTACACCTCAGCAAACTTAAGTGCCCTACCTGCCCTGCGTTTGGAGAAAACAAAAAAAACAGCTTGCCAAATAACCTTGCCGGTCTCCTAAACACAACCAGCACCGCGATGCCGCTCTGAACAATGACAGCGGAAAAGACAGTGAATTATGTGACCTGCTTGATTTACAAAGAGCGCAAAATGAAAAAGCGTGAACACAGAGGCAGCAAAAACACTAACAGGAAGCTAAGATGTGAATCTCTGCAAACCGAGCCCTCTTAAAGTCAAACTGTGACCATAGCTTTAACACTGCTCTCAAGTGCAAACATAAACAAAAAAATAAAGACCCATTGCTCCAACAAAACCAAGCAAAAGGGACCTTTAACACATAGCAGAATAAACTGAGCCACAAATAAAGAAAAAAGTTAACCCTTTCCTATATATAAAGGAGGGTTAACCTTATGTCTCACACATACATATCCTGTGCCTGCAAACTACAAAAATAAAAACCCTACTAAACCTAATAATGCATTTTTTGTTTTGCTAAATAGAAAGTACAAGTCTCCAAACCTAGAAGACAAAAGCACTTACCTGCACATCCAGCTGTCCGGCAGGTAAACAGCATACTAGGCGTGAAAGGACACATACTCCTTACAGAGACCTGTAAAAAAAAGAAAGAACAGAGTAACTAACTCTGGCTTTCAATACCATGGGCAGCAAATGTTAGAAAACCAAGAAAGGACTACCTCACAACTTTCAAACTGCTTTAAAGCCACCACTACTCTACTGCAGAGATTGACATGGACTACAGCTATACTCAAGAATCTTGCTTGTAGCGAAAATCATTTTTTTTCTTCAGACACCAAACTTCACCTACTCCATTGAAAGAGGCAAAGAAAATGACTGGGGATTATGGGTAGGAGAGAGACATTTAACAGCTTTGCTGTGGTGCTCTTTGCCTCCTGCTGGCCAGGAGTGATATTCCCACTAGTAATTGAATTACGTAGTGGACTCTCCATATTAGGAAAGAAAAAAAAAACTCTTTTGGAGGCCATGTTCTTAAACCAATACAATGTTCTTGAGAAATAAGTTCTGAATCCAGAGGTCTGGGACAGACTGAAGCTAAGCCTCCTGATTAAAAACTGCCCCTAGCAGGATTCCACTCTTACAATACATTTCCCTGCTTACTTAGAGAGAAGGAGTGGTATTTAAATGCTGGAGTCTATGTGCGTATGCTATTAAAATAGTAGATTTGGAGGTGGGAACTGACTTCTTATCCTGTTTGGGCTTGTTCCAATGAGCATTACGTCCCCAGAGTAAAACCATAGAGCCTTGCTGTGAACAGAGGTGTCTGTTCTTAATATCTTTATCATGAAAGTTTCATTTTGATTTGAGAGCCCTTTAACAGCTATTTATTTTACTATGCAGGACATACCATGCATCTACCAATAGTTTAGGATTTTACAAACGCCATCAAGCTGTGTGGTCTCACTTCCAAAAATAAATGGGGGGTTTTTATTTTTCTGTAGACTTCCTGTCTTGAGGAAATAAAGCTCCTTTATTTCTAGTAATAGTATAAATCTTTTTTCCTTTGAAAAAGAATATACAATAATCTAGATTTTAGACACCATATTAAACATTCCAGGATGTAAGCCACAGGGACCTGGCTACAGACATGCTTTTGACATAGATCTTTATAATATTAAATACAGCATCACAAATAAAATAATTTGTATTCTGAAGAAAACAATAGTTATAACAGTGAGATCAGAAAAAAACTGTTCTGAGAGACTGGAAATATTAGAAGTAGTTAGTTTGAAAATTTAACCAGTATGTAGAAAAAAGGATACACCTTAATCCTTTTTTGCAAGGTTTGAAACAGAAACACCCAGTTTAAATCATTCCTTAGCAATCAAGTCAGTCACTTCAGGGGTTAAAGTGTTCTAATTCTGTCTCTAAGAATTCTTTAAAAAGAGAACCATGTGTAAAACGTAAACCAACTTGTAAAGGCACAATCAAGGATCAATTAGCTGCAGCTGGGTTCAATTTTTAAAACCTTCTGCTTGCTAGGTAGCTGAGCTAATCATTAAACTACTACAGCTGGCTTGGCAGAAAGAGTCTGCCTCCCTAAGACTCCCATTATATATTTGTGTACAAAGCAAGGGTTAATTTAGATATTCTGTCCCAGGGCCATATATACATATTAAAAAATCAAAAATGCCAACAATATGGCTATATGAGAGTCTATATAAAAAACCATTTAAGCGCATAAGCAAGGGGAATACGGAGTATCTGTCCCAGGGCTATATATACACATACACATATATAGATAAGCTTTTTAACATTTTAAAAGTGCCCATAATCGAAGCTATATGAGTGTCTGTATATAAAAAACTAATTATGCTTACCTGAAATTTTCATTTCAATCTGTGGGAGTCCACTGCTTCATTCATTACTTGAGGGAACCCAGCCAAAGGCCTAAATACCTCCCACTCCCCTCATCCCCCAGTCATTCTGCCAAGGGAACATGGAACAGTAGGAGAAACATCAGGGTATAAATGGTGCCAAAAGAACAATATTAAATTTAGGTCGTTCCCCCCCCCCCCCCCGTGAAACGGGCGGGAGCAGTTGACTTCCCAACAAATGGAAATGAAATTATCTGGTAAGCATAATTTATGTTTTCCATCTTAATGGGAGGAGAGTCCACTGCTTCATTCATTACTTGTGGGAACAAATACCCAAGCGCTAGAGTACACTGAATGAAGAAAACTGGAGAGTAAAAGGAGGCGGACCCTATACTGAGGGCACCACAGCCTGCAGAACCTCTCTACCAAAAGTTGCTTCCGCCAAAGCAAAAACATAATATTTAAAATGTAGCAAAAGAATGTAAAGTAGCCGCCTTACAAATCTGCTCTATAAAAGCCTCGTTCTTAAAGGCCCAAGAAGAGACCACAGCTCTAGTTGAATGAGCTGTAATCCTCAGAGGAGGCTTATGTCCCGCCGTCTCAATGCAAAACGGAGAACACTCATCAGCCGAAAGATAAGGAAGTCGAAGAGGCCCTCTGATCCCCACGCTTCCTGGAAAGAGAACAAACAAATAAAGAAGTTTGTCTAAATTCCTACGTGGCATGAAGATAGGACTTCAAGGCACAACCACATCCAGAATTACGCTGAAAGGAACCACAATCTCTTCATTAGTGTTGTGAATTGACACAACCTTAGGAAGAAAACCTAACTTGGTTCGTAGAACAACCTCATCAGCATGAAAAGTCAGATAAGAAGGGACACATTGCAAGGAAGTGATCACAGATACTATGCGTGCAGAAGCAATGGCCCGTAGAAAAGGAACTTTCCAAGACATAGTTTAATGTCCACGTCATGCATAGACTCCAACAGAGCCAGTGCAACACCTAAAGAACAAGATTCAAACTCCAAGGAGGAGCAACAGATCTAAACCAAGGTCTGATCCTAGCAGAGCCTTAACAAGTGACTGCACATCAGGAAGCTCAGTAGACCTCTTGTGCAGTAACACAGGCAGGGCCTAAATCTGACACCTCAAGGGACTTGTAGAAAAGCCCTTCTCCAGTTCATCCTGGAGAACAGAATAAGTAGGTAATCCATACCATATGATAGATGCGACGAGCAACCAGCTACGAGCTTGAATGAGAGTAAAAATAACACTCTCAAACCACCCTCTCTTGGCTAGGACTAACCGTTGAATCTCCACGCAGTCAGCCTCAGAGATCTAGACATAGATGAACAAAAAGACCTTGGTAAGCAGATCCCTGCAACAAGGTAACTTCCACAGAGAAGATAACATCCCCACTAGTCCGCGAACCATATCCTTCGTGGCCAAGATGGAGCAATCAGTATCACTGACGCCTGCTTGAATCGAGCCACTAAACTAGGAAGTAGTGGTAACGGCCGTAAAAGATAAATTAGATTGAACCTCCAAGGCACCGCTAATACATTTGTAAGCTCCGCCTGAGGATCCCTGTACCTCGACCCATATCTAAATAACTAGGTAAAGAGATGCCATAAGATCTTCCTCGTGCAAATCTCTGTAAACACTTGGGATGGAGAGACCAATCCCCCATATTAAAGTATTGTCTGCTGAGGAAATCCGCTTCCCAGTTGTTCACACATGAATGTGGATCGCTGACAACGAACAAATGTGGGTCTCCGCCCACTCCAGAATCCGAGATACTTCCCTCATAGCTAGGGAGCTTCTCGTTACCCCTGATCGTTGATGTAAGCCACTGAGGATATATTGTCTGATTGGAATCTGATAAACTGGGACGAACCCAGCAGAGGCCAAGCCATCAGAGCATTGTATATTGCCCGAAGATTCAAAATGCTGTCGGGAAGGAGCTTTTCCTCCTGAGTCCATAGGCCCTTCCAGACAGACTCGCAACAGTAGTCACAATCACCCAGGATGGTCTTGGAGAATGCCACGTTGGCCGGGATCAACCCCGGGTCAACAACTTGGAGGCAGTTATGCTCCCCACTATACCAGCTAGACCAAACAGAAGATCAATAAACTGGAAGTGCTGGTCCAGGAACGCAAACTCTAGGAACTGGAAGTGGTCCTGGAGGATTGGTACATGAAGGGAGCATCCTTCAGATCTATCATGGTCATGATCTGCCTTTCTCGAATGAGTGGGGAATGGACCTATTGTCTCCCTCTTAAACAAAGGGACATTTAAAACTTGTTTAAGCACATCAGGTCAAAATCGGACGGAATGATCCCCCCTCCTTTGAAACCACGAAAAGGTTTGAATAGTATCCCAAACATCTCACTGCGATAGGCACCGGGACAATAACTCCTAAGAGAACAGATCCCGTACGTACCCCAGAAAGGCTGAACTGCCCTTGGGTGGCAGAGTTTTGAAACCAATCTTGTGACCCTTAGCTATGACCTACAGGTGCACGTCTTACCAGATCTTACCAGAATCTATGCCGTGGAACAGGAACATGGCCTTTCAAGTGTGACAGGTTAGTAGCATCGCTCCTGAAATGGATGTGAGAGCAGAAAGCAGGCAGCAAAACTCGTCAACACTGATTGCTTGTGGAGCTGTTAATATAAGTCAGGATGGTTTCGCTGAAGAACTCCCCCTGCATCTCCGAACTCTAACTTTCACCCATGCTCTCACTGAGTGGCTGACAGGGCTACTTAAAACTCCAGTCCCATGCCGAAGAGTACTACCCTCCATAAGAGACTACTCAGAATCTTTCGACACTGCTCTGCCAATCTCCTGTGACGAAAGGCAAAGAATGACTGGGGGATGAGGGGAGTGGGGTATTTAGGACTTTGGCTGGGGTGTCTTTGCCTGCTCCTGGTGGCCAGGTTCTTGGTTCCCACAAGTAATGAATGAAGCAGTGGACTCTCCTCGCATTAAGATGGAAATATAAAACATATTTACACACTCGTTCACCATCAAGCAAATAGCGGACAGCCAAACCAGTACTGAAACATAAAAGCAAAGGTAATTGACTAGGAGTATAATGTAGATCTGTAAAGGGAGGCAGAAGACAAGTCCCCTGCAACCTAATTTACAGAGGGCCTATTAAGGATTTCCCATTAGGCGAAACTATCGAATCACAAACCATACCCCAAATACATCCCTCTGACAAGCACTGTAGTATGAGGAGAACAGGGCTTCAACATAGACTGAAAACCCCTTTTACTGAAAAAATCATGCACACCTTCATACTTCAACCACCTCCAACGGAGGCAAAGTAAAGACTAAGGTAGACTTTGCCTCCTCATAGTGGTAAGAATGTAATTCCCATGAGTAATGGATCATGGACTCCCGCCACAAATATTAAAGAAATACAGTCTATATATATATATATATATATATATGTAAATAGTGCATGATTTAATTTCACATTTTAGCAAACCGGCTCAAAAAATAGAGAGATATACTTTTTTTAAATAAATGAATTTTAAAATGAAATCATACTTACATCAGTATCAGTCATGCAACCTAGCACTGCCATTGCTTTAGCTTCCCATGCAGTTTCAAAAAATGATGCAGACCGAGAACTGCAGCGTTCAAGTAAATCCTAAAAGAATAAATTAATATGAAAATATAAAACTCAGGTACCCATATCATGTACTATAAACATTTTACAAAAAAAACTGTCCAATATAAAATGATATTTAAAATACTTCCTATAAACAAAAACAACAACAACAATGAAGAGCAGTGCTATGAAGAGCTAACAATATAGGGGACGTACATTTTTTTCTTTTAAATTATATTAATACCCACATTTTTAACAAGAATTATTGAAGCATAATTAAAAAAAAAACATTTTTTTCAGAGTAGCCAAGAGAAAAAGAGAAAGTAAAAGACAGACAAAGCAGGGGAGAAACAAAAACTATCCTTTTTTTAAAAAAAAATTGCATTACCTTAATATACTGAAGTAGTAGCTCTTCCTCTTGAAGGTTGTGCTGATACATGTATGGTCTGATAACTTTTTCTAAGGTTACTGGAATGAGCTCTGGAGCTAAAACTCTATCCAGCATGCGAAAAACAATAGTCGTCGTGGTTTCCTAAAAGTAAATTCAGCATAATCTATTAAAATGCGATAAGAAAGTAAAGTTTATTTTCAGATTAAACTTTAGGAAATGCTTTACCTTTTCAAATTCAGAAAGTGCAAGCTTGCAATTATATTTTCTGTAGAGGTCAACTAATTCTTGTAGATTAGTTACAAGCTTCATTAACTGATGTACTTCCTCACAGTCACCGTCTTCCTTCTAAAACCGACAGAAAATAGGTTTCAAACTTGTGTTCAGTAAGCATGTTAAGAATTCAAAACTATTTGTCCCGTCACAAAAAAGGAGGTGGCTTAGTCCTGAAAATCAAATTAATCTTTAAAATGCAAATATATAAAGTAGGTCAAAACTCAACAGCATCTCTGCAACATGTTCTACTCTTACAATATCATAGAGTGCACAGTTAAAGGGAAAGTCAAGTCAAAATTAAACTGATGATTTAGATAAAGCACACTTTCTGAGGCACCAGCTCATACTGAGCATGTGCAAGATTCACAGGATATATGTATATGCATTTTGTGTTTTGCTGATGGTTGTCACGATGCATTAGGAAGGAAAATGTAGCTAACTGACATTTGTCAGAACAAAATCTACTGCTAATTTGAAATACAAACTAAGTGCATTGTCTGATCATTATGCATTTATTGACTATGCTATTCTTATGTGTGTTTGATGGTCATTTAACTCTTCACAACAGATTTTCTGCCACTGGTTTTACAACAGTAATTGGTGTCCTTCAATTAAGCTTGTGTGGAAGGGTAACACTGTAAACAATGAGTACAGGAAATAAATTTAATTTAAAAGAAATGTCAAGTAGATGCAGCTCCAACTTTCAGAAACCTTTTGAACAGAGGGGGACACAGATTATTTAGGATTTATCTGCAGCTTGAACAAATTGGCATACTGATCACTCCTAAAGAGATGAAAATCTTAATATCATGTAGTGTTTACATGTCTCAAACATAGGCAGAGGTCCTGGGGTCATACAGATAAAAATAACAATTACAATTTAGTCTGTATCACTCACCAAAGGAATCCAAAGCCACGATGATGCTATCCCAAGATCTCCTGGATTCTTGGATACAAAATACGCTTCTGCCATTTCATATCCGTTTTCAGGCCAGTTAACCTGCCAAAGAGGTCAATACAAATTAAACATGCTACATTCTCAAAATAATACAACCATTTGTGTAATGTATACATAAAGGGGCTATGTACTGTAAAACTGTTTTCCAATCAATGTGTTTCTAATAACTTGTTATACCAGCTGCATAGTATAATATGTATGGGGAAATGTTGCTAAACTAGCTGTTTTTGCTCTTTGAAACCAAAACCCATAAAAATGGGATGTGTGTGCAGAAAGATTAATTCTCCTTTTGATATCACACTTATATATATATATATATATATATATATATATATATATAAATATATATATACATATACACACACACAAAGCCTCCTTATCTTACACCTGCATACTTAGGGGCCTGATATTCAAAAGCTCACTGCTTAGTGAGAGGTCCATAAAAAAATGTTAGAAACATACATTTTAGTTTGAAAGAGGTTCATCTCACCATGCAGGGTTCTTCATGTGAAGGAGAGACTCCTACATTACAAAAATAGGTCTAAAAAGGTTTTGCACAATTTCTCTCCATGGAAGCGAGTTTTTGAATATCAGGCCCTTACAGAGAACAGTTTACTTATCTCTCCTACCTCCAAACAGAGTAATTTATTTTCTAACTATTTTTTTATTTAGATATTGTTTTTTAAAAACTGTGTTCTTTAAACTAGATATATTTTCGCTAAAAAAAATAGTAAACAAGCAAATGCAAGTATGGCTATCTCAAAAAATTATATACATTTTAGTTGGTGTTTACTATCACATTAATTTTGGTTGACTACAGTGTCTAGGCAGACGTACTACAAGTATTTAGCGGTATTCTCTAAATGTTGTTTAGCAGGCCCAAACACACATCCTCAATGCAAGCTGTATACACATCTTACATGAGACTACAGACCAGATGCATACCCATCCCATTATCCCAGCTATAAGAGCATATATGAAATCTCCCAGACCTGTACAACAGCAAATTATTTATGTCAAGTTATTTAACAACGTCAGAAAGCAGAGCAAAAGTGTGAATTTATCACCTTTTTTATTGCATGTATGTGCTGAAATTCCCAGACCATTCCCTTTACACATTTTAACCATCTACAAGTCACATCAGAACTCGGACAAGAAGTATGGCTCTTAAGCATGCCCACATCAAAACCCAGGGAATGACCATGGTCTAAGTACAGATTTCAGATAGGTAAGAGGCTAACCAGACCCCAAATAACGAAACCATATGTATGAACTGAGCCCATATTATGACTCAGCCTGTTCTTCTTAATGAAATATAACCAAGATTGATAGAAAAGTAACACACAAGACCTGGCATCAGAAAAAGAGGGGGGGTGGGAGGGGAAAAAAAAAGGGCAGACAGTTTTCAGACAGGCAAGTGTAACCATGAGAACACCTTTTATGTACCTTTAACTTTGTCGTTTTCTTTTGTTTTTTCAACAATGCTTCATTAATGAATTTAAAAAAATGCTTGAATCCTCCCATTTGATACAAAAGTCCACACATTTATGGTCCAACTCAGATTGACCCAAACTGTAAGAGCCAAATTACTATAGACAACCACAATTAAAGGGATAGTAAACACCAAAAATGTTACCGTTTAAAAAGAATGATAATCCCCTTATTTACACCTTTCAGTTACCTATAACATAAAGGTGGAGAACCTTCTAGACCCGATTACACACAAACTCTTGATATAGAAGTGAGTGTTTCCGCATTTCATCCTCTTTTACTGTATTTGTGGAAACTACAAGCATAAATCTCATTTGTCCTTTGGGGACTGCTTAAATAAGAGACTGTATAGAAACCTCAGATAACATCTGCAAAGCCTGACAAAATGTCTCCAAAAAAACCTAACAAATCCAGTAGGATTACTAAACAGCAGATATCTACGCCGTCAGTCATTTTTTTCAAATCTGTGGAACCATCATCTCCACCTCTATTCTCCAAGTTAGACTCTGCACCTATGGATAATCATTCTTCATTTGACTCTGAGTCAGAATTAATTTTAGATTCCATTACCATACTGAAAGCCCTTTTTGACTCATTACCTTCCAAAAAAGATTTCTCTTCACTGCTATTACAACCTCACAGGTCAAGTAAGGGTCAATGGCAATGTGTCTGACCCATTTGAGATACAGAATGGGTCTATGCAAGGATGCCCACTTTCACCCCTTCTTTTCATCCTTTCACTAGAGCCCATAGCAATTAGGATCAGACAAAATGACCACATCCATAGAATAGAACTAGGAGAACATTCCTATAAATTAGCCATTTATGCAGATGATTTGCGGCTAACTTTAACACAACCCAACATCTCATTACCTGCGACACTAACCAAACTATCCAACTTTGGCCAAGCTTCTAATTTTTTAGTGAATACATCCAAGTCCGAACTTGTTCCTGTCACTCTCTCCCCACACACTCTACGTGATATTAAATCAAACTGCCATACCAAAACCCAAAGAAATTTTTTTAGATATTTGGAAGTTTATTTTACTCCTGAGTTATAATATAATTATGGTAAACTTATATCCGAGTTTCAAACACTTACCTCCACTTGGCTTCCTAAAAACATTGTATGGTTGGGCAGGATCCAAGCGGTCAAAATTATGCTTCTTACCAAAGCTCTATACTTACTTCAAACAGTCCCCATTCCAGGCATATTTAAGGATATTGATATTCTTCAACAAATCATAAATTATTATATTTGGTGTCATAGACCCCCACAAATATGTAAACAAACACCTTATAAGCTCCCCAAGGATGGTGGCTTAGATGTACCTAACCTCAAAGCATATAAAATTAGCCATCTCATTACAAAGTCTCCGAGTGGTGTAGGGCTGGGACAAGCAAGCCTAAAAGATGGTTGCAAATAGAATCTTTCTTATACCGTTGTTCACTTTTAGAAGGGATTTGCTGGAATCCCAAATATAACAGAAAAGACCAAATTTAATTCTCTGCATTAACCAATGAAAATGTCTGGATTCGCTACCCCAAGCAATAATTTCCATAACATTAAATCTAGAGACTCACTACCTTGTTAAATAATTCTGAGTTTCCACCAGAAATACTACCCTCTGCTCGAACCCCATCTACATTTTCAGATTTACTAACAATCTATCACAGATAACGGCGCTTTAAAACCCAAGCGACTACTATATTCATTGAAATACTCATTCCTTGGCTCCTGGTTTAGATACCATTAGTTAAAGGTACTTCATTCTTACACATAACAGTCAATACTTAGACTGCCATCTCACACCATTTGAACAAATGTGAATCCCACATAACACTCCTAAAAAAGTAATATCCACAAAATAATTAAAACTAATCAACACCCCCAATTAACTTGTTATACAAAGGGTTGGGAAAGGGAACTGGAAACTAGTACCTCCATACAAGATTGGATTCCTAGATTCAAATATGTAATGCATTCAGCACACTCATCACAAGCACTTGAGGCGAACATAAAACTAATAATGAGAGGGTACTTAACACCAGCCAAACTCGGACATATCTATAAATCTACTTCTAGGAATTGTCTGATTCCTGGTACCCTGACACTAGTGGAATAACTTGTAAAATCAGACAACACCTTTTTCAGATTATGCTAAACTTGGCCAACCAATTAATACCTAGGCGCTGGAAATCACGACAACCACCTAAAGTCTTAGAATGGAGAAAATTGGTAGAGGCTAAACTACCCTTGGAAAGATTGTATTACCTCAAACTAGGTCAACTGTCCTATTTCCAAGATTTTAATCTCATTTGGGACAATTAAATTCACTTGATACCTCCACAGTCCATCCAAAGCTAACCATTTGTACATCACAATTTGACGTCAATGCCGAAATTATTAAATTTTGGGTACACACACATATAAATATATACATATACACACACACACATTATATATATATGCCAGAACTATCTCTGTATGAGACTTGGCAATTTGAAAGCTTGACACCTGTATCAGGATGTCGTCTAGATACGGAGCCACCGCTATGCCTCGCGGTCTTAGAACCGCCAGAAGTGAGCCCAGAACCTTCGTAAAGATTCTCGGGGCTGTAGCCAACCCGAAGGGAAGAGCTACAAATTGGTAATGGCTGTCTAGAAAGGCAAACCTTAGGAGCCGATGATGATCTTTGTGAATCGGTATGTGAAGGTAGGCATCCTTTAAGTCCACTGTGGTCATGTACTGACCCTCTTGGATCATGGGTAGGATGGTCCGAATAGTTTCCATTTTGAAAGATGGAACTCTGAGGAATTTGTTTAAGATCTTTTGAGCCCTTCAGAGATGTCCTGTATCATGCAGAGGGAAGCTGAATGTCTCTGTCAGTATTTTTATCTGCACAGAAAAGCACTAAAATAGGCCCTTCCCACTCATATTGCAACAGTGGAAAGCTTCAGGAAACTGTCTCTAGGCAGAAATCAAACCAGCCATGTGGAAAAAAACTAGGCCCCAATAAGTTTTGTCACCAAACATATATAAAAACGATTAACATGCCAGCAAACGTTTTATATTACATTTTTATAAGAGTATGCATCTCTATTAATAAGCCTGATACCAGTAGCTATCACTGCATTTAAGGCTTTACTTACATTAATCCGGTATAAGCAGCATTTTCTAGCAAATTCCATCCCTAGAAAAATATTAACTGCACATACCTTATTGTAGGAAAACCTGCACGACATTCCCTCTCTGAAGTTACCTCACTCCTCAGAATATGTGAGAACAGCCATGGATCTTAGTTACTTCTGCTAAGATCATAGAAAATGCAGGCAGATTCTTCTTCTAAATACTGCCTGAGATAAACAGCACACTCCGGTACCATTTAAAAATAACAAACTTTTGATTGAAGAAATAAACTAAGTATAAAACACCACACTCCTCTTACGACCTCCATCTTGGTTGAGGCTTGCAAGAGAATGACTGGATATGGCAGTTAGGGGAGGAGCTATATAGCAGCTCTGCTGTGGGTGATCCTCTTGCAACTTCCTGTTGGGAAGGAGAATATCCCATAAGTAATGGATGATCCATGGACTGGATACACTTAACAAGAGAAAGTAACTTAATATCCAAAGAATGCATGGGCCTCTAGTTATCAAGCCGTCAACCTCAAATACGCTGGAATTCCGCAGCGTATTTGTGGCGAAGCTGATTCGCCTAAGTTATCAAGCCCTACACACCGGCAAAAGTAGAATTTAGTGACGTAAGCTTTGATCCGCCGGACTCAGTCCGACACAGATCGAGGCGATCTGACCATAGCGAAAGTTCATGTTTGCTGCTGCCCGACATCCCATTGATTCCTATGGGAGCTGTCTACACCTAACACCCTAACATGTACCCAGAGTCTAAAAACCCCTAATCTGTCCCCCCCTACACCGCCGCAACTAAATAAAGTTATTACCCTCTAAACCGCCGCTCCCGGAGCCCACCGCCACTCTAATAAACTGATTAACCCCTAAACCGCCACTCCCGGACCCCGCCGCCACTATAATAAATATGTTAACCCCTAAACCGCCGCTCCCGGACCCCGCCGCCACTATAATAAATTTATTAACCCCTATCCTGCCCCCCCTACACCGCTGCCACCTATAATACATTTATTAACCCCTATCCTGCCCCCCCGACACCGCCGACACCTATAATACATTTATTAACCTCTATCCTGCCCCCCCTACACCGCCGCCACTATAATAAAATTATTAACCCCTAAACCTAAGTCTAACCCTAACCCTAACACCCCCCTAATTTAAATATTAATTAAATACATCTAAATATTATAACCCTTATTAACTAAATTAATCCTATTTAAAACTAAATACTTTAAAATAAACCCTAATATAGCTACAATATAAATAATAATTATATTGTAGCTATCTTAGGATTTATTATTTTACAGGCAACTTTCAATTTATTTTAACTAGGTACAATAGCTATTAAATAGTTATTAACTATTTAATAGCTACCTAGTTAAAATAAAGAGAACTGTACCTGTAAAAAAAAAAACAACTAACCTAAGTTACAATTACACCTAACACTACACTATACTTAAATAAATTATTCCTATTTAAAACTAAATACTTACCTGTAAAATAAACCCTAAGAGAGCTACAATGTAATTAATAATTACATTGTAGCTATTTCAGGATTTATATTTATTTTACAGGTAACTTTGTATTTATTTTAGCTAGTTAGAATAGTTATTAAATAGTTATTAACTATTTAATAACTACCTAGCTAAAGGAAATACAAAATTACCTGTAAAATAAATCCTAACCTAAGTTACAATTAAACTTAACACTACACTATCATTAAATTAATTTTAAAAAATTACCTACAAATAACTACAATTAAATACAATTAAATAAACTAACTAAAGTACAAAAAATAAAAAAAACTAAGTTATAAAAAATAAAAAAAACTAAGTTACAAACATTTCAAAAATATTACAACAATTTTAAGCTACTTACACCTAATCTAAGCACCCTAATAAAATAACAAAGCCCCCCTAAATAAAAAATGCCTTACCCTATTCTACATTAAAAAGTTAACAGCTCTATTACCTTACCAGCCCTTAAAAGGGCCTTTTGCGGGGCATGCCCCAAAGAAAACAGCTCTTTAGCCTGTAAAATAAAAATACAACCCCCCCCCAACATTAAAACCCACCACCCACACACCCCTACTCTAACCCAAACCCCCCTTAAATAAACCTAACACTACCCCCCTGAAGATCATTCTACCTTTAGCCGTCTTCAGCCAGCCGACCACCGATAGAACAGAAGAGGACATCCGCAGCGGCCGAAGTCTTCATCCAAGGGGCGCTGAAGAAGTCTTCCATCCGATTGAAGTCATCATCCAAGGGGCGCTGAAGCAGTCTTCCATCCGATTGAAGTCATCATCCAGGCGGCGTCTTCAATCTTCATCCATCTGGAGCGGAGCCATCCTCAGACGAGCCGACGCGGAGCCATCCTCATCTACCGACGGACTAACAACGAATGACGGTTACTTTAAGTGACGTCATCCAACATTGCGTCCCTCGAATTCCGATTGGCTGATAGGATTCTATCAGCCAATCGGAATTAAGGTAGGAAAAATATGATTGGCTGATTGAATCAGCCAATCAGATTCAAGTTCAATCCGATTGGCTGATTCAATCAGCCAATCAGATTTTTCCTACCTTAATTCCAATTGGCTGATAGAATCCTATCACCCAATCGGAATTCGAGGGACGCCAGCTTGTTACTAGGTATAATGTAGGTGGCAGTGGGCTAAGGGAGCGGCGGTTTAGGAGTTAATACATTTATTATAGTTGTGGCGGTGTCCGGGAGCGGCAGTTTAGGAGTTAATAACTTTATTTAGTTGCGGGGGGCTCCGGGGGCGCCGTTATAGGGGGTAGAACAGTGTAGTTTAGAGTGGGTGCTTAGTGACAGCTTGTCAATAAAGCTGTCAAAAAGCCGAAGAGCAGCGAGATCGGATGAGTGATAACTATCACAGTCCGCTGCTCATCGCCCCGTACTTGGTGCGCGGCTTTTTGACAGCTTTTTTGATAACTTAAGAGAGCGTATTCAGGTCCGCGGCGGCGATGGTAGGCGAGCTTAGGCGGGCGTATTGGGGCCGGCGATGGCAGGTAAGTAGACACATTTATAACAAGAGGCCATAGGCTCAAACGAAGGAGCCTGTAAAGCTCTCAAAACCAAATTAAGACTCCAAGGAGGAGAGATTGATTTAATGACAGGCTTGATACGAACCAAAGCCTGCACAAAACATTGAATGTCAGGAAGATTAGCAATTTTCCTCTGAAACAGAACAGAAAGAGCAGAGATTTGTCCTTTTAAGGAACTTGCAGACAAATCCTTATCCAAACCATCCTGAAGAAACTGTACAATTCTAGGAATTCTAAAAGAATGCTAAGAGAATTTATGAGAGGAACACCATGAAATTTAAGTCTTCCAAACTAGGTAATAAATCTATCTAGACACAGATTTACGAGACTGCAAGATAGTATTGATCACTGAGTCAGAGAAACCTCTATGACTAAGCACTAAGCGTTCAATCTCCATACCTTCAAATTTAATGATTTGAGATCCTGATGGAAAAAAGGACCTTGAGATAGAAGGTCTGGCCTTAACGGAAGTTGCCAAGTTTGGCAACTGGACATCCGAACAAGATCCGCATACCAAAACCTGTGTGGCCATGCTGGAGCCACCAGCAGAACAAACGAACGTTCCATAATGATTTTGGAAATCACTCTTGGAAGAAGAACTAGAGGCGGAAAGATATAAGCAGGTTGATAATTCCAAGGAAGTGACAACGCATCCACTGCTTCCGCCTGAGGATCCCTGGATCTGGACAGATACCTGGGAAGTTTCCTGTATAGATGAGAAGCCATCAGATCTATTTCTGGAAGCCCCCATATCTGAACAATCTGAAGAAACACATCTGGGTGAAGAGACCATTCTCCCGGATGTAACGTATGACGACTGAGATAATCCGCTTCCAATTGTCTATACCTGGGATATGAACCACAGAAATTAGACAGGAGCTGCATTCCGCCCATGCAAGTATCCGAGATACTTCTTCCATAGCTTGAGGACTGTGAGTCCCACCTTGATGATTGACCTACGCCACGGTTGTGACATTGTCTGTCTGAAAACAAATAAACGATTCTCTTTTCAGAAGAGGCCAGAACTGAAGAGCTCTGAAAATCGCACAGAGTTCCAAAATATTGATTGGTAATCTCGCCTCTTGAGATTTCCAAACCCCCTGCGCTGTCAAAGACCCCCAGACAGCTCACCAACCTGAAAGACGCGCATCTGTTGAAATCACAGTCCAGGTTGGATCAAGAAAAGAGGCCCCTTGAACAAAACGGTGGTGATTTAACCACCAAGTCAGAGATAGTCGAGTATTGGGATTTAAGGATATCAATTGTGATATCTTTGTATAATCCCTGCACCATTGATTCAGCATACAAAGCTGAAGAGGTCTCATGTGAAAACGAGCAAAGGGGATCGCGTCTGATGCTGCAGTCATGAGACCTAAAACCTCCATGCACATAGCTACTGAAGGGAATGATTGAGACTGAAGGTTCCAACAAGCTGAAACAAATTTCAGACGTCTTTTGTATGTTAGAGACAAAGTCATGGATACTGAATCTATTTGGAATCCTAAAAAGGTTACCCTTGTCTGAGGAATCAAAGAACTTTTTGGTAAATTGATCCTCCAACCATGTCTTTGAAGAAACAACACTAGTTAATTTGTGTGAGATTCTGCAGAATGTAAAGACTGAGCAAGTACCAAGATATCGTCCAAATAAGGAAACAACGCAATACCCCGCTCTCTGAATACAGAGAGAAGGGCATCGAGAACCTTTGAGAAGATCTTTGGAGCTGTTACTAGGCCAAAAGGAAGAGCAACAAATTGGTAATGCTTGTCTAGAAAAGAGAATCTCAGGAACTGATAGTGATCTGGATGAATTGGAATATGAAGATAAGCATCCTGTAAGTCTATTGTGGACATATAATGCCCTTGCAGAACAAAAGGCAGAATAGTCCTTATAGTCACCATCTTGAATGTCCATTTTAAATAAATATGAAGATTTGTCAGTGCCAATATCTGAGGCAGAATCTTCACAGAGATAGATAAATCAGAATGCTGGCGGACATTTAAAAATTCATCTAATTTATGAGAAGTTTTAAAAGACCTTTTACGTTTATTAGAAGGTGGTATAACAGACAGGGCCTTCTGAATAGAATTAGAAACAAATTCTCTTACATTAACAGGAATATCCTGAACATTAGATGTTGAAGGAACAACAACAGGTAATGGACTACTACTAATGGAAATATTGTCTGCTTTTGAAAGTTTATCATGACAACTAACACAAACGACAGCCGGAGGAACAGTTACCACAAGTTTACAACAAATGCACTTAGCTTTGGTAGAACCGACATCAGGCAGCAGCATTCCAGAAGTAGATTCTGAAACAGGGCCAGCTTCAGACATCTTGCAATATGTAATAGAAAAATCAACATATAAAGCAAAATTATCAAATTCCTTAAATGACCGTTTCAGGAATGGGAAAAAATCCAAACAGAATAAGCCTCTGGGAACCAGAAGCAAAAAGAAACAGACTTAAATAATGTCAAAAAAAACTGGCGCCAAGTATGACGCCCACATTGACAAAAAATGTTGGCGCCAAAAACGTCTGCAACAAACACGAGCGTCATAGATGACGCAAGTATGTGAAAACTCTCGGCGTCAACTACGACGCCGGAAATGACGACATTAACGTCAACAAACGTAATTCTCGCGCCAAAAAAGTCTCGCGACAAAAATGACGCAATAAATTCTAGCATTTTTTGCACCCGCGAGCCTAACAGCCCACAATTTAAAAAGAAAAGTCAATTTGAAAAATTTTCAGGTAAGAAAATTTTTTATTCATATGCATTTCCCAAAAATTAAACTGACAGTCTGTTAAGAAGGAAATATACTGATTAACCTGAATCATGGCAAATATAAGTATAAAACATATATTTAGAACTTTACATATAAAGTGCCAAACCATAGCTGAGAGTGTCATAAATAAAATAAGACATACTTACCAAAAGACACTCATCTACATATAGTAGATAGCCAAACCAGTACTGAAACGAGAATCAGCAGAGGTAATGGTATATAAGAGTATATCGTCGATCTGAAAAGGGAGGTAGGAGATGAATCTCTACGACCGATAACAGAGAACCTATCAAATAGATCCCCAATAGGATGACCATAGCATTCAATAGGCAATACTCCCTTCACATCCCTCTGTCATTCACTGCACTCTGAGAGGAACTGGGCTTCAGCATGCTGAGAAGCGCATATCAACGTAGAAATCTAGCACAAACTTACTTCACCACCTCCATAGGAGGCAATGTTTGTAAAACTGAATTGTGGGTGTGGTGGAAGGTGTATTTATAGGCATTTTGAGGATTGGGAAACTTTGCCCCTCCTGGTAGGAATGTATATCCCATACGTCACTAGCTCATGGACACTTGCCAATTACATGAAAGAAAGTAAAAAATCTGAATTGATATCTACTTGAAAAGTACCTACGTATAGTACCAAGCTGACAGATCGAACATAAATTTCAAGAAAAACAATTAAATCATAAGCAGAAGACAGCTGCCTGAAGAACTTTTCTACCAAAGACTGCTTCAGAAAAAGTAAATACATAAAATGGTAAAATTTAGTAAATGTATGCCAAGAAGACCAAGTTGCTGCTTTGCAAATCTGATCAACTGAAGCTTCATTCTTAAAAGCCCAAACAGTGGCGACTGATCTAGTAGTATGAGCTGTCCCGCCTCTAGATAAGCCTTGTGAATCAAAAGCTTTAACCTAAATGCCAAAGAAATGGCAGAGGCTTTTTGACCTTTCCTAGGTCCAGAAAAAACATAATTTATGCTTACCTGATAAATTTATTTCTCTTGTGGTGTATCCAGTCCACGGATCATCCATTACTTGTGGGATATTCTCCTTCCCAACAGGAAGTTGCAAGAGGATCACCCACAGCAGAGCTGCTATATAGCTCCTCCCCTAATTGCCATATCCAGTCATTTGACCGAAAACAAGCAGAGAAAGGAGAAACCATAGGGTGCAGTGGTGACCGTAGTTTAAAATTAAAAAATACCTGCCTTAAAATGACAGGGCGGGCCGTGGACTGGATACACCACAAGAGAAATAAATTTATCAGGTAAGCATAAATTATGTTTTCTCTTGTAAGGTGTATCCAGTCCACGGATCATCCATTACTTGTGGGATACCAATAGCAAAGCTAAAGTACACGGATGAAGGGAGGGACAAGGCAGGTACTTAAACGGAAGGTACCACTGCCTGTAAAACCTTTCTCCCAAAAATAGCCTCTGAAGAAGCAAAAGTATCAAATTTGTAGAATTTTGAAAAAGTATGAAGCGAAGACCAAGTTGCCGCCTTGCAAATCTGTTCAACAGAAGCCTCATTTTTAAAGGCCCATGTGGAAGCCACAGCTCTAGTAGAATGAGCTGTAATCCTTTCTGGAGGCTGCTGGCCAGCAGTCTCATAGGCTAAGCGGATTATGCTTCTTATCCAAAAAGAAAGAGAGGTTGCCGAAGCCTTTTGACCTCTCCTCTGTCCAGAGTAGACAACAAACAAAGCAGATAATGGACGAAAATCTTTAGTAGCTTGTAAGTAAAACTTTAAAGCACGAACCACGTCCAGATTGTGTAATAGACGTTCCTTCTTTGAAGAAGGATTAGGACACAAGGATGGAACAACAATCTCTGATTGATATTCTTATTAGATACCACCTTAGGTAAAAACCCAGGTTTTGTACGCAGAACTACCTTATCTGCATGGAAGATCAGATAAGGAGAATCACATTGTAAGGCAGATAACTCGGAAACTCTAAAAGCCGAGGAAATAGCTACCAAAAAAAGAACTTTCCAAGATAAAAGTTTGATATCTATGGAATGAAGAAGTTCAAACGGAACCCCCTGAAGAACTTTAAGAACCAAATTTAAGCTCCAAGGTGGAGCAACAGGTTTAAACACAGGCTTGATTCTAACTAAAGCCTGACAAAATGCCTGAACGTCTGGGACATCCACCAGACGCTTGTGCAAAAGAATAGATAATGCAGAAATCTGTCCCTTTAAGGAACTAGCTGACAATCCTTTCTCCAATCCTTCTTGGAGAAAAGATAATATCCTGGGAATCCTGACCTTACTCCATGAGTAGCCCTTGGATTCACACCAATAAAGATATTTACGCCATATCTTATGATAGATCTTCCTGGTGACAGGCTTTCGTGCCTGAATTAAAGTATCAATGACTGACTCGGAGAAACCACGCTTTGATAAAATCAAGCTTTCAATCTCCAGGCAGTCAGCCTCAGATAAATTAGATTTGGATGGTTGAAAGGACCTTGAAGTAGAAGGTCCTGTCTCAGCGGCAGAGTCCATGGTGGCAAGGATGACATGTCCACCAGATCTGCATACCAAGTCCTGCATGGCCACGCAGGCGCTATCACCGATGCTCTCTCCTGCTTGATTTTGGCAATCAGACGAGGGAGCAGAGGAAATGGTGGAAACACATAAGCCAGGTTGAAGGACCAAGGCGCTGCTAGAGCATCTATCAGCGTTGCCTTGGGGTCCCTGGACCTGGATCCGTAAGAAGAAAGCTTGGCGTTCTAGCAAGACGCCATGAGATCCAGTTCTGGTTTGCCCCAATGATGAATCAATTGTGCAAACACCTCCGGATGGAGTTCCCACTCCCCCGGATGAAAAGTCTGACGACTTAGAAAATCCGCCTCCCAGTTCTCTACACCTGGGATATGGATAGCTGGCAAGAGTGAATCTCTGCCCAGCGAATTATCTTTGAGACTTCTAACATCGCTAGGGAACTCCTTGTTCCCCCTTGATGGTTGATGTAAGCCACAGTCGTTATGTTGTCCGACTGAAATCTGATGAACCTCAGAGTTGCTAACTGAGGCCAAGCCTGAAGAGCATTGAATATCGCTCTCAGTTCCAGAATATTTATTGGAAGGAGAGACTCCTCCTGAGTCCACGATCCCTGAGCCTTCAGGGAGTTCCAGACTGCACCCCAACCTAGAAGGCTGGCATCTGTCGTTACAATTGTCCAATCTGGCCTGTGAAAGGTCATACCTTTGGACAGATGGACCCGAGATAGCCACCAGAGAAGAGAATCCCTGGTCTCTTGATCCAGATTTAGTAGAGGGGACAAATCTGTGTAATCCCCATTCCACTGACTGAGCATGCAGAGTTGCAGCGGTCTGAGATGTAGGCGTGCAAACGGCACTATGTCCATTGCCGCTACCATTAAGCCGATTACTTCCATGCACTGAGCCACCGAAGGGCGAGGAATGGAATAAAGAACACGGCAGGAATTTAGAAGTTTTGATAACCTGGACTCCGTCAGGTAAATTTTCATTTCTACAGAATCTATCAGAGTCCCTAGGAAGGAAACTCTTGTGAGGGGGGGATAGAGAACACTTTTCCTCGTTCACCTTCCACCCATGCGACCTCAGAAATGCCAACACTATGTCCGTATGAGACTTGGCAATTTGGAAGTTTGACGCCTGAATCAGGATGTCGTCTAAATAAGGGGCCACTGCTATGCCCCGCGGCCTTAGGACCGCCAGAAACGACCCCAGAACCTTCGTAAAAATTCTTGGGGCTGTAGCTAACCCAGAGGGAAGAGCTACAAACTGGTAATGCCTGTCTAGAAAGGCAAACCTGAGAAACCGATGATGATCTTTGTGTATCGGAAGTGTATGTGAAGATAAGCATCCTTTAAATCCACTGTAGTCATGTATTGATTGCATTGGATCATAGGAAGGATGGTACGAATAGTCTCCATCTTGAATGATGGAACTCTGAGGAATTTGTTTAAGATCTTTAGATCCAAAATTGGTCTGAAGGTTCCATCTTTTTAGGGAACCACAAACAGATTTGAGTAAAATCCCTGTCCCTGATTTGGAACTGGATGGATCACTCCCATAACTAGGAGGTCTTGTACACAGTGTAAGAATGCCTTTCTCTTTATCTGGTTTGCAGATAATTGTGAAAGGTGAAATCTCCCTTTTGGGGGGGGGAAGCCTTGAAGTCTAGAAGATATTCCTGGGATATAATTTCCAACGCCCAGGGATCCTGGAGATCTCTTGCCCACGCCTGGGCGAAGAGCGAAAGTCTGCCCCCTACTAGATCCGTTACCGGATAGGGGGCCGTTCCTTCATGCTGTCTTAGAGGCAGCAGCAGGCTTTTTGGCCTGCTTACCTTTGTTCCAGGCCTGGTTAGGTCTCCAGACCGTCTTGGACTGAGCAAAAGTTCCCTCTTGTTTTGCATTAGAGGAAGTTGATGCCGCACTTGCCTTGAAGTTTCGAAAGGCACGAAAATTAGACTGTTTGGCCCTTGATTTGGACCTATCCTGAGGAAGGGCATGACCTTTTCCTCCAGTGATATCAGCAATAATCTCCTTCAAACCAGGCCCGAATAGGGTCTGCCCCTTGAAGGGAATGTTAAGCAGCTTAGACTATGAAGTAACGTCAGCTGACTATGATTTAAGCCATAGCGCTCTGCGCGCCTGGATAGCACAACCAGAATTCTTAGCCGTTAGTTTAGTCAAATGAACAATGGCATCAAAAACAAAAGAATTGGCTAGCTTAAGTGCTCTAAGCTTGTCAAGTATGTCATCCAATGGAGTCGCTACCTGTAAAGCCTCTTCCAGAGACTCAAACCAGAACGCTGCAGTAGCAGTGACAGGAGCAATGCATGCAAGGGGCTGTAGGATAAAACCTTGTTGAATAAACATTTTCTTAAGGTAACCCTCTAACTTTTTATCCATTGGATCTAAGAAAGCACAACTGTCCTCGACAGGGATAGTAGTACGCTTTGATAGAGTAGAAACTGCTCCCTCCACCTTAGGAACTGTCTGCCATAAGTCCCGTGTGGTGGCGTCTATTGGAAACATTTTTCTAAAAATAGGAGGGGGAGAGAACGGCACACCTGGTCTATCCAATTCCTTAGTAATAATTTCTGTAAACCTTTTAGGTATTGGAAAAACATCAGTGCACACCGGCACTGCATAGTATTTATCCAGTCTACACAATTTCTCTGGCACTGCAATTGTATCACAGTCATTCAGAGCAGCTAAAACCTCCCTGAGTAACACGCGGAGGTGTTCAAGCTTAAATTTAAATGTAGAAATATCAGAATCAGGTTGCATCATCTTCCCTGAGTCAGAAACATCACCCACAGAAAGAAGCTCTCCTTCTTCAGCTTCTGCATATTGTGAGGCAGTATCAGACATAGCTCTTAAAGCGTCAGTATGCTCTGTATTTCGTCTAACCCCAGAGCTATCTCGCTTTCCTCTAAATTCAGGTAGTCTGGCTAATACCGCTGACAGTGTATTATCCATGACTGCCGCCATGTCTTGTAAAGTAAACGCTATGGGCGCCCTGGATGTACTTGGCGCCATTTGAGCGTGAGTCCCTTGAGCGGGAGTCAAAGGATCTGACACGTGGGGAGAGCTAGTCGGCATAACTTCCCCCTCGTCAGATTCTTCTGGTGATAAATTTTTTAAAGACAGAATATGATCTTTATTGCTTAAAGTGAAATCAGAACATTTGGTACACATTCTAAGAGGGGGTTCCACCATGGCTTTTAAACATAATGAACAAGGAGTTTTCTCTATGTCAGACATGTTTGTACAGACTAGCAATGAGACTAGCAAGCTTGGAAACCACTTTAAATTAAGTTAACAAGCAAATATAAGAAACGGTACTGTGCCTTTAAGAGAAACAAATTTTGTCAGAATTTGAAAAACAGTGAAAAAAGGCAGTAAATCAAACGAAATTTTTACAGTGTATGTAATAAGCTAAGAGAGCATTGCACCCACTTGCAAATTGATGATTAACCCCTTAGTTCAAAAAACAGATAAAAAAAACGATATAAACGTTTTTTAACAGTCACACCAACTGCCACAGCCTTGCTGTGGGCCTACCTTCCCCAAACAAACGATTTTGGAAAGCCTAAGAGCCCTTTAGAGATGTCCTATAGCATTCAGGGGACTCCTAGAGGAAGCTGGATGTCTCAGTCTGTAAAAGTTACTGCGCAAAAAAAGCGCTAAATTAGGCCCCTCCCACTCAAAGTAACACAGCGGAAAGCCTCAGGAAACTGTTTCTAGGCAAATTTAAGCCAGCCATGTGGAAAAAAACTAGGCCCCAATAAAGTTTTATCACCAAAGTATATATAAAAACGTTTAAACATGCCAGCAAACGTTTTATATTGTAAATATAAAAGAGTATTACCTCAGAAAGTAAGCATGATACCAGTCGCTATTAAATCACTGTATTCAGGCTTACCTTACATAAATTTGGTATCAGCAGCATTTTCTAGCATTCACATCTTCTAGAAAAATTTTAACTGCACATACCTCATAGCAGGATATCCTGCACGCCATTCCCCCGCTGAAGTTACCTCTCTCTTCAGTCATGTGTGAGAACAGCAATGGATCTTAGTTACAACCTGCTAAGATTATAGAAATCACAGGCAGATTCTTCTATTTTTCTGCCTGGGACAAAATAGTACAACTCCGGTACCATTTAAAAATAACAAACTTTTGATTGAAGCAAGATAACAGCTACATTTCACAACTTTCCTCTTACTACATCCATGCTTGTTGAGAGTTGAAAGAGAATGACTGGATATGGCAGTTAGGGGAGGAGCTATATAGCAGCTCTGCTGTGGGTGATCCTCTTGCAACTTCCTGTTGGGAAGGAGAATATCCCACAAGTAATGGATGATCCGTGGACTGGATACACCTTACAAGAGAAAACAACGAATAGATTAGAAGTCTTCCTACAATCTTTAGTAGCTTCAACATAATATTTTAAAGCTCTTACAACATCCAAAGAATGTTAAGATCTTTCAAGAGTATTCTTAGGATTAGGACAAAAGGAACAACAATTTCCCTACTAATGTTGTTAGAATTCACAACCTTGGGAAGAAATGTAAACGAAGTCCGCAAAACAGCCTTATCCAGATGGAAAATCAGAAAAGGAGACTCAAAAGAGAGAGCAGACAATTTGGAAACTCTTCTAGCTGAAGAGATAGCCAAACGAAACAACACTTTCCAAGAAAAGTAAATTTATGCTTACCGGATAAATTAATTTCTTCTACGATATGAGGAGTCCACGGATTTTATACTTACTTGTGGGATTTATCCTGCTGCTAACAGGAAGTGGCAAAGAGCACCACAGAAGAGGTGTATATATAGCTCCTCCATCCTCTCCACCCCCAGTCATTCGACCGAAGTTAGGAAGAGAAAGGAAAAGCTAAAGGTGCAGAGGTGACTGAAGTTTACAAAAAAACATAATTTATGTAAGAACTTACCTTATAAATTCGTTTCTTTCATATTGGCAAGAGTCCATGAGCTAGTGACATATGGGATATACAATCCTACCAGGAGGGGCAAAGTTTCCCAAACCTCAAAATGCCTATAAATTCACCCCTCACCACACCCACAATTCAGTTTAACGAATAGCCAAGCAGTGGGGTGATAAAGAAAGGGGTAGAAAGCATCAACAAGGGAAATTTGGAAATAATTGTGCTTTATACAAAAAATCATAACCACCACAAAAAGGGTGGGCCTCATGGACTCTTGCCAATATGAAAGAAATTAATTTATCAGCTAAGTTCTTACATAAATTATGTTTTCTTTCATGTAATTGGCAAGAGTCCATGAGCTAGTGATATATGGGATATCAATACCCAAGATGTGGATCTCCCCTCAAGAGTCACTAGAGAGGGAGGAAATAAAATAAAAACAGCCATATACCGCTGAAAAAATTAGTCCACAACTTAAAAAATAAAAAGTTTATTTTCATTTGAAAGAAAAAAATCTTAAATCAAAATCAGAAGAATGAAACTGAAACAGCTGCCGGAAGAACTTTTCTACCAAAAATTGCTTCCGAAGAATTACATCAAAACGGTAGAATTTAGTAAATGTATGCAAAGAGGACAAAGTTGCTGCTTTGCAAATCTGATCAACTGAAGCTTCATTCTTAAAGGGACACTAAACCCAATTTTTTTCTTTCATAATTTAGATAGAGAATACAAATTTAAACAACAATTCAATTTACTTCTATTATTTATTTTGCTTCATTTTTTAGACATCCTTAGTTAAAGAAAAATCAATGCACATAAGTGAGCCAATCACAAGGCACTTCTATGAGCAGCAACCAATCAACAGCTACTGAGCCTATCTAGATATGATTTTCAGTAAAGAATATCAAGAGAATAAAACAAATTAGATAATAGAAGTAAAAAGGGGAGACTGATCTAGTAGAATGAGCTGTAATTCTCTAAGGCGGGGCTTGACCCGACTTCAAATAAGCTTGATGAATCAAAAGCTTTAACCAAGAGGCCAAGGAAATAGCAGAGGCCTTCTGACCTTTCCTAGGACCAGAAAATATAAAAATAGACTAGAAGTCTTCTTGAAATCTTTCGTAGCTTCAACATATTTCAAAGCTCTCACCATATCCAAAGAATGTAAGGATCTTTCCAAAGGATTCTTAGGATTAGGACACAAGGAAGGGACAACAATTTATCTACTGTTGTTAGAATTCACAACCTTAGGTAAAAATTCAAATGAAGTCTGCAAAACCGCCTTATCCTGATGAAACATCAGAAAAGGAGATTCACAAGAAAGAGCAGATAGCTCAGAAACTCTTCTAGCAGAAGAGATGGCCAAAAGGAACAACACTTTCCAAGAAAGTAGTTTAATGCCCAAAGAATGCATAGGCTCAAATGGAGGAGCCTGTAAAGCCTTCAGAACCAAATTAAGACTCCAAGGAGGAGAAATTGAATTAATGACAGGCTTAATACGAACTAAAGCCTGTACAGTGTATATCAGGAAGTATTGCAATCTTTCTGTGAAATAAAACAGAAAGAGCGGAGATTTGTCCCTTCAAGGAACTTGCAGACAAACCCTTATCCAAACCATCCTGAAGAAACTGTAAAAATTCTAGGAATTCTAAAAGAATGCCAAGAAAATTTATGAGAACACCATGAAATGTAAGTCTTCCAAACTCTATAATAAATCTTTCTAGAGACAGATTTATGAGCTTGTAACATAGTATTAATCACTGAGTCAGAGAAACCTCTATGACTTAGAACTAAGCGTTCAATTTCCATACCTTCAAATTTAATGATTTGAGATCCTGATGGAAAAACGGACCTTGAGATAGTAGGTCTGGCCGTAACGGAAGTGGCCAAGGCAGGCAACTGGACATCCGAACCAGATCCGCATACCAAAACCTGTGTGGCCATGCTGGCGCCACCAGCAACACAAATGATTGTTCCATGATGTTTTTGGAAATCACTCTTGGAAGGAGAACTAGAGGCGGGAAGATGTAAGCAGGATGATAACACCAAGGAAGTGTCAGCGCATCCACTGCTTCCGCCTGAACATCCCTGGACAGGTATCTGGGAAGTTTCTTGTTTAGATGAGAGGCCATGAGATCTATCTCTGGAAGACCCCACATCTGAACAATCTGAGAAAACACATCTGGATGGAGAGACCACTCCCCTGGATGTAAAGTCTGGCGGCTGAGATAATCCGCTTCCCAATTGTCTACACCTGGGATATGCACCAGAGATTAGACAGGAGCTGGATTCCGCCCAAATAAGTATTCGAGATACTTCTTTCATAGCTTGAGGACTGTGAGTCCCACCCTGATGATTGACATATGCCACTGTTGTGATATTGTCTGTCTGAAAACAAATGAACGGTTCTCTCTTAACAGAGGCCAAAACTGAAGAGCTCTGAGAATTGCACGTTCTAAAATATTTATTGGTAATCTCGCCTCTTGAGATTTCCAAACCCCTTGTGCTGTCAGAGATCCCCAAACAGCTCCCCAACCTGAGAGCCTTGCATCTGTTGTGATCACAGTCCAGGTTGGATCTATCCACCATGTCAGAGAGTGTCGTACATTGGGATTTAAGTATATTAATTGTGATATCTTTGTATAATCCCTGCGCCATTGATTCAGCATACAAAGCTGAAGAGGTCTCATGTGAAAACGAGCAAAGGGGATCGAGTCCGATGCTGCAGTAATGAGACCTAAAACTTCCATGCACATAGCCACTGAAGGGAATGACTGAGACTGAAGGTGCCGGCAGGCTGCAACCAATTTTAAACGTCTCTTGTCTGTTAGAGACAGAGTCATGGACACTGAATCTATCTGGAAGCCTAAAAAGGTGACCCTTGTCTGAGGAATCAAGAAACTCTTTGGTAAATTGATCCTCCAACCATGTTTCCGAAGAAACAACACTAGTTGATTCGTGTGAGATTCTGCAGAACGTAAAGACTGAGCTAGTACCAAGATATCATCCAAATAAGGAAACACCGCAATACCCTGTTCTCTGATTACAGAGAGTAGGGCACCCAGAACCTTTGAAAAGATTCTTGGAGCTGTTGCTAGGCCAAATGGAAGAGCAACAAATTGGTAATGCTTGTCTAGAAAAGAGAATCTCAGAAACTGATAATGTTCTGGATGAATCGGCATATGAAGGTATGCATCCTGCAAGTCTATTGTGGACATATAATGTCCTTGCTCAACAAAAGGCAGAATAGTCCTTATAGTCACCATCTTGAAAGTTGGTACTCTTACATAACGATTCAAAATTTTCAGATACAGAACTGGTCTGAATAAATTTTCCTTCTTTGGGACAATGAATAGATTTGAATAAAACCCCAAACCTTGTTCCAGAAGAGGAACTGGTATGATTACCCCTGAAGACTCCAGGTCTGAAACACACTTCAGGAAAGCCTGAGCTTTTACTGGATTTACTGGGATACGTGAGAGAAAAAATCTTCTCACAGGAGGTCTTACTCTGAATCCTGGAATATTGGAAACATCCACGTCCTTCAAAGAAGTGGACTGTAATAATTATATCCACCAGGAGAGTTGCCATCATTTCAAGTGGAAATCCAATATTCCTAAGGGAAAATTCCTTTGCCTTAAGAAAAATTGTTCAAACCCAGAAAAGTGGGAAGAACAAGCAACAATACTAAAAGGGAAATTCTTAGAGAGAGGCTACGAAGAGGACAGCCTAAACCAAAATATGGAAGAAGTCCGGAATAAAGATAGAAGAGACTTATTGAAATATAAAAATAAAAACAAAAAGAAGATGGGCTTGTTAACCAATAGTGAAGATACTCTCATTGTCCTATTCATAACAGGATATAGCGAAAATAGATATCTAATAGAAAGAATAATCCGAAAACATTGGCCACTCCTGAAAGACGATGATATTATAGGAGAAAAACTTTCACCTAACCCCACATTCATTTACAGGAAAGCCAATAACCTCAAGAACATATTGTCCCCTAGTGTTCCCAAGACTGTTTTTGGTAGAAACCTAAGGGGTTTCTTTCCTTGCACAAATTGTAAAGCGTGTGAAAGGGGAATAAAAACACAAAACTTTATTTCACACAATTCTAAAGTGAAGTATGAAATTAAAGATACAATAATATGTACAAGTAAGGGAGTCATCTATATGATACAATGTAACTGTGGCCTACAATATGTAGGCCAGACCTCCAGACTTTTGAAAGACAGAATCAAAGAACACCTGTTAAAAATCAAGCATAAAAATGTAGACACACCACTATACTGGCATTTCACGCAGCAACATCAGGGAAGACAAAAAGATTTTAGCTACATTGGTATCCAATTGGTTACAGCCAATTGGAGAGGGGGGAGACTATGAAAAACAGAATTTATGCTTACCTGATAAATTACTTTCTCTTGCGGTGTATCCAGTCCACGGGTTCATCCATTACTTGTGGGATATTCTCATTCCCTACAGGAAGTGGCAAAGAGAGCACACAGCAGAGCTGTCCATATAGCTCCCCCTCTAGCTCCACCCCCCAGTCATTCGACCAAAGGTTAGGAAGAAAAAGGAGAAACCATAGGGTGCAGTGGTGACTGTAGTTTAAACAAAAAATTTTTTACCTGACTTAAATGCCAGGGCGGGCCGTTGACTGGATACACCGCAAGAGAAAGTAATTTATCAGGTAAGCATAAATTCTGTTTTCTCTTGCAAGGTGTATCCAGTCCACGGCTTCATCCTTTACTTGTGGGATACCAATACCAAAGCTTTAGGACACGGATGAAGGGAGGGAACAAGACAGGTACCTTAAACAGAAGGCACCACTGCTTGCAAAACCTCTCCCAAAAATAGCCTCCGAAGAAGCAAAAGTATCGAATTTGTAAAATTTGGCAAAAGTATGCAGTGAAGACCAAGTCGCTGCCTTACAAATCTGTTCAACAGAAGCCTCATTTTTGAAGGCCCATGTGGAAGCCACTGCTCTGGTAGAATGAGCAGTAATTCTTTCAGGAGGCTGCTGGCCAGCAGTCTCGTAGGCCAAACGGATGATGCTTTTCAGCCAAAAGGAAAGAGGTAGCAGTTGCTTTCTGACCTCTCCTCTTACCAGAATAGATAACAAACAAGGAAGATGTTTGTCTGAAATCCTTCAAGATTGTGTAACAGACGTTCCTTCTTCGAAGAAGGATTAGGACACAGAGAAGGAACAACTATTTCCTGGTTAATATTCTTGTTAGAAACAACTTTAGGAAGAAAACCAGACTTGGTACGAAAAACTAACTTATCTGCGTGGAACACCAGGTAAGTTGAATCACACTGTATGGCAGATAATTCTGAAACTCTTCGAGCAGAAGAGATAGCTAATAAAAACAAAACTTTCCAAGATAACAACTTAATATCTATGGAATGTAAAGGTTCAAACGGAACCCCTTGAAGAACTGAAAGAACTAGATTTAGACTCCATGGCGGAGCCACAGGTTTATAGACAGGCTTGATTCTGACTAAAGCCTTAGCAAACGCTTGAACGTCTGGTACCTCTGCCAGACGCTTGTGTAAAAGGATAGACAGAGCGAATATTTGTCCTTTTAAGGAACTAGCTGACAAAACTTTCTCCAATCCTTCTTGGAGAAAAGACAATATCCTGGGAATCCTAATCTTACTCCATGAGTAACCCTTGGATTCACACCAACAAAGATATTTCCGCCATGTCTTATTGTAGATTTTCCTGGTGACAGGCTTTCTAGCCTGAATCAGAGTATCTATAACTGACTCCATGAACCCACACTTTGATAGAATTAAGCGTTCAATCTCCAAGCAGTCAGACGTAGAGAAACTAGATTTGGATGCTTGAACGGACCCTGTATTAGAAGATCAGAAGATCCTGCCTCATTGGCAGTGTCCATGGTGGGACAGATGACATGTCCACTAGGTCTGCATACCAAGTCCTGCGTGGCCACGCAGGCGCTATCAGAATCACTGAAGCCTTCTCCTGCTTGATTCTGGCGACCAGACGCGGGAGGAGAGGAAACGGTGGAAAAACATAAGCCAGATTGAAGGACCAAGGCGCTGCTAGAGCATCTATCAATACCGCCTTGGGGTCCCGGGACCTGGACCCGTAGAGAGGAAGTTTGGCGTTCTGACGGGACGCCATCAGATCCAATTCTGGAGTGCCCCATAGCTGAGTGAGCTGGGCAAATACCTCCGGGTGGAGTTCCCACTCCCCCGGGTGATAAGTCTGACGACTTAGAAAATCCGCCTCCCAGTTGTCTACTCCTGGGATGTGAATTGCTGAGAGATGGCAGGAGTGGTCCTCCGCCCACCTGATTATTTTGGTTACTTCCGTCATTTCTAGGGAACTCTTTGTTCCCCCCTGATGATTGACGTAAGCTACAGTCGTGATGTTGTCCGACTGAAATCTGATTAATTTGGCCGCAGCTAGTTGAGGCCATGCCTGAAGAGAGTTGAATATCGCCCTCAGTTCCAGAATGTTTATCGGGAGAAGCGTTTCTTCCCGAGACCATAAGTCCTGAGCTTTCAGGGAGTCCCAGACCGCACCCCAGCCTAACAGACTGGCGTCGGTCATTACAATGACCCACTCTGGCCTGCGGAAACATATTCCCTGAGACAGGTGGTCCTGAGACAACCACCAGAGAAGAGAATCTCTGGTCTCCTGGTCCAACTGAATTTGAGGAGACAAATCTGCAAAATCCCCATTCCACTGTTTGAGCATGCATAGTTGCAATGGTCTGAGGTGTATCCGAGCAAAAGGGACTATGTCCATTGCCGCTACCATTAATCCGATTGCCTCCATGCACTGAGCTACAGATGGCCGAGGAATGGAATGAAGAACTTGGCAAGTAGTTAAAAGTTTCAACTTTCTGACCTCCGTCAGAAATATTTTCATTTCTACTGAATCCATTAGTGTTCCTAGGAAGGGAACCCTTGTGAGTGGGGACAGAGAACTCTTTTTGACGTTCACCTTCCACCCGTGAGACCTCAGAAAGGCCAATACAATCTCCGTGTGAGCCTTGGCTCTGTGAAAGGATGGCGCCTAAATTAAGAGGTCGTCCAAATAAGGCGCCACTGCTATGCCCCGCGGTCTTAGAACCGCCAGAAGGGACCCTAGCACCTTTGTGAAAATTCTGGGAGCAGTGGCTAAACCGAATGGAAGAGCCACGAACTGGTAATGCTTGTCTAGGAAAGCGAACCTGAGGAACTGATGATGATCTTTGTGGATAGGGATATGCAGGTACGCATCCTTTAGATCCACGGTAGTCATATATTGACCTTCCTGGATCATAGGTAAAATTGTCCGAATGGTCTCCATCTTGAATGATGGGACTCTGAGGAATCTGTTTAGAATTTTTAGATCCAGGATTGGTCTGAAAGTTCCTTCTTTTTTGGAAACCACAAACAGGTTTGAGTAAAAACCCAGACCTTGTTCTGCAATTGGAACTGGGTATATCACTCCCATCGTATGTAGATCTTCTACACAGCGTAAGAACGTCTCTTTCTTTGTCTGGTCTGTAGACAGACGAGAAGCTCTTGATTGAAGATATAAAACTACAAATCTAACACCACATTCACTTTACCCTCCCGTAGAGAGACCGTAGTGCTTAGAGCCAGCAAAGAGAATGACTGGGGGGTGGAGCTAGAGGGGGAACTATATGGACAGCTCTGCTGTGTGCTCTCTTTGCCACTTCCTGTAGGGAATGAGAATATCCCACAAATAAAGGATGAAGCCGTGGACTGGATACACCTTGCAAGAGAAAGAAATTATTAACTGCTGAATCGAAATGGATTTTCGATTTAGGATTGCCTTTACCCTAAGGGTCTTAATAACAAAGAAGATCTATCTCATCTTCTTAATTTAAGATTATAACCCCTGTTATGATTCTATCCTATAGGTGCATGTATTTTCATACTAGCATAAATTAGGCACACCACCATATAGAGTTAAATGCAGGCAATTGAAAGAGATAGGTCTTATTGAAATTATGATTTTAAGTATATCTGTTAAAATGACCATGCACCCCCCCCCCCCCTCCACCTGCCACTTTGCATAACCACTAGTGATGGAGAGTTTTAAATATTAAAATATTTTAAATATTTTAACTATTTTATTATGTTTACAACCGATGTTTATTATCCCAATGTTTTAATCTTAATTGTGTTTATTATTCCAATGCTTTTTAGCCCTGGGTTGTCTCCATATAGGAGGCTATATGACAATTTTATCTTAATAGGTTTTTTATAGGGTTTTGATCTCTTATATATCGTTTTTTATGACATTCCAGAAGGCATGTTAAACGCTTTTTTTTAGATATTTCTACAGGGACAGTGTTATTATTGCTTACATTTTAGGACCATTTTAGATTGTCGTATTCATTTTATATAGGGAAACCTTTTAATAAGAATCTTTTATTTTAATTCATTTTATTCCATAATTAGTGTTATATCCATTATGATATTTATCACTTTGATGTCTTCCCCAAGTAGAATACATTTTCCATTCACTCGTTTTTTTAAGTAGCACACTATCTGTCATTTAAGGGCCTAACAAGCAGCCTTATACTTCAAAAATAGCTAGTTACCTTAGGAAAGATTAAGCATCTTTCAGACCAGGCATGATAAATCCAAATATAGTATTGAAAATTGTTCTATTTATTCACTCTCATATGGTTTCCATGGTGATAATGACAAAAGTGAAACAGACATGTGGTGATGTCACTTCCCCCTTTTTTAGCCGATTGATATATATTGAATGTTAAGATCGGCGAAACCGGAAGTGTATGATGTGTATCACACGCCACTTCCGGTTTGACGTTTTCTTGGGACACAGCGCAAATTACAACATGAGGCAAACAAAATGTCAGGACTTCACTGACTTTGAAAAGAATAGGGGAACCAAAGGTATTTACAAAACATCCAACAGATGTGTAGGATGATAGGTATAAAAAAGACAAAGAGTGGCGAAACCGGATGTTGATATTAATACATCACTTCCGGTTTGCCGATTTCAGGTTAACTTTCTTCTTTGAAACAATTGAAATAAAACAATAATATGTACTTCATAATGGAACTAAAGGTATTTTTTAAACATCAGTAAGATTGCAAGAAACTATTAATAAAAATATAAAATAAAAACTAATAGGACAATGAGTGGCGAAACCGGAAGTTGATGTATGAACACACACTTCCGGTTTGGCGATTTTAGGCAAATACTTTCTTTTAAATATAAATGAAACAAATAAAAACAAACATGTACTTTATTTGAAACATAGCATGAATTTAACATGAAATTAGGAACATATATAAAAATAGAACAAACTCAATAGTACTTCCAGGTCATCAGGAACAGGAAGTAGAGGTTATTTTTTGGTGCAAAAACAACACTGGCACTTATTGGCCAGTAATAGCTATAAAAGGAGCTACCATGCTAATCCATCTATAGTCTTGATAAAGACCAGGTTCTTAGGGCCGAAACGCGTTGACATATATGGTAAGCTTCTTTTCAATTACTGACTAAATTTGAATAGCAGTTTTGCACTATGTTATATTTGTTTTATTACAGGTATATCTTTGAAGAAATTGATCCCTGAGACATTGGATCTATTTTTGTATTTTTTTTTTTTATCGTTTACACATAGGAATAACTTTTTAGGAGCATCTCTTCACAACTTGTACTCAACATATATTTTTTCATATATATTTTTTTATATATTTTTTCAATTTTTGTGTACAGATATTTTTGATTTTTTTTCACGCCCACTCCGTCACATCATCTTTTCAGGATTTTTGGATATTCACAATAATTTTTGATATTTGATTTGAAAACCAAGTTTTTTCTTTTTTCACATATTTCATCACTCTCACTGTTTATTGAAGGACATTTAAGGATAACTTTTTTAAAATAGAATCTTCATATTGGACATCTATTCTCTGGAAGGAATTTTAAGTTTGGGACTCACATATTTATGGACACCTACCCAGTCATTTGATGTTTTTATGTATTTTTTTCTACAACCTATACCATTAACCAGCTTATCAGTTAACAGCTGTTTTATTGTATTTTTTTGTGATTAAGATTGTTTATGTTTGTGGTTCTATCCACAATTGCATTGTTTTTAACATAGATTTACATATTTTATTGTTAATTTTAGTGGATCCACTTTTGTATCTTGTTTGTATACTTAGCTATAAGTAGCATATAAAAATATATTTTTTTTTATACACCTATATTCTTCAATATATTTTATTTTATTTTTAATATTCTTGTCACTACTAGTGTCTTAGCCTTTTAGGAGGCGCTCTGTCTCCTTTTAGATAAGCCTTAGCATTATCTTCTCTCTTTAGGGGACTCAGTCTACCCATTAAATTACTGTCTTGCTACATCTCCTTTTAGCTAATACAGGAATAAGGAAAGGGAGTTCTTTTGTTCTCTTTTGTCTCTTGCTGTTCAGCGTCTCCTTGCACAGCTGTTTAGCAGAACTTATATCACTCACACACACAACTTTACACATCATTTTGTAAATCAACGGCGCAAGATTGCCATCACTCCTTGATTTGGTGTTTTTCTTTCTTCTCTCTCCCCGTCCTCTCTCTTTTTTCTCTCTTTCCCCTTTACACCAATCTCGGTCGGTATATATTACCCCTTTTCTCATCAAAATCACCTATATTGCACGTTTTTCACGACACCCGACACTTCGGGGTCACTTTAGAGGTTTTCTTAAACCACCCTTTTGTAGATGGATAAATTTCTTCACGGGCACTCTAAAACTTCTCCTGCAACTGTGACGGGGAGACAAAAGGATAGGAGGAACAAAACTGTTCCCGAAACCTCAACAGATGTACACTCACTTACCTCTTCATTACTTGGTACATCTGAGCCGCAGGACATACATACATTAGTTTCGAGCATTTCTGAGGCATTAACCCCTAAATTTGATCTATTAAAAATAGAATTTAAACAAGACATTGCCTCTTTATCCAATGAAGTTAAGCAGTTCGCCTCTAGATTATCTGAGGCTGAACAAAGAATTTCTGATCTTGAGGATTTGACTGCAAAATACACAGCTAATTGCGAGTCCACAAATAACAAAATTGAAGATCTGGAGGACAGATCAAGGAGGAATAACCTCAGGATTATAGGGGTTCCGGAGGATAGGCAATTTGAGGACCTAGATAAATTAATAACTGTAACACTTCCTCGTCTACTGCAGATTCCAGAAAGCTACCCATCTATTATTGTTGAAAGAGTCCACAGGATAGGTACACTCGTTACACATAGAACTAACACAAAGGCAAGACCAATTATAGCAAAGCTTTGAAATTTTCAACAGAAAGTCATTTTACTCCAGGTTTTCCGTAAACATCAACCTATTTTTCTAGGAGATGCAAAAATCTATCTGTTTCAAGATTATTCAGCTGGCACTGCCACTAAAAGAAGGGAGCTAGCCCCACATTGCACAAACTATCAAGAAAGGAGTCCAAGCAACTTTGCTGTATGCAGCCAGGTTGAAAATTACGATAGATGGACACGTACACTTCTTTGAAACAGCACGAGAGGCAGCCAAATTCTACACAGAATACTTCCCCTCAGATTAAAACTGAAGGAAGTTAAAATAAGACAGAAAAAGTATGTACTTGTTCTTACCTAAGTCGAAGAAACTGTTTATATTTAGGGTTATGATCAGAAGAGAGGATAATGGGTTTTCTTCAGCTGCCTGCTATCCAGGGGCATATGGGATGGTAAATTGGGAAACGTGGTATTTTTTCTTTTTTCTTTCTTTGTTTTTCTTTTTTTTTTTTTTTTCTCTCTCTCTCCTTCGCGCACCTTGTGAGGAATGGCTGTGGAGGGTAACTTAAAGCTGACCTCCTGGAATATAGGGGGTCTAACCTCGCCAATAAAACGAAAGGCAATACTCTCTCAATTAAGAAAAAACAACACCGACATAGCTTTTTTACAAGAGACGCACCTGAAACCTGAAGAGGTATTAAAACTTAAGACCTCCTGGGTTAAAGAAGTTCTATTCTCTTTCTCCACAAAAAGAAAAAGTGGAGTAGCGATCCTCTTGGGGAAGAAACTCTCTTACGAGGTTATCCAGGTAGATACGGATCAAGAAGGGAGATACTTGATGGCTAAAATCATAGTCCTAAAAACGTTGTATACATTTTGTAACGTATATGCCCCCAACGTTTTCAGTCTTCCCTATTGGGAAACGTTACAAAATAAGCTTCTCTTATTTTCAGAAGGGTATTTAATACTTGGAGGTGACTTCAACATGGCCCCTTCAATATCCGGTCGACAGGCTTAGGCAAAGTTCTGTCTCTTATAAAACCAAAAGAGATAATCTAGAGTCAAAATTATTCACTAATTTGTTCCGCAACTTGAAACTCTGCGACATCTGGAGGATCCAAAATCCTGATCATAGGGAGTTTACATGTCATTCCAGGGCACATAAAACCCTTTCAAGAATAGACCTAATTCTGCTAGATGATAGAGCATGTAAAACGAAGATGGTGGCTGGGATTTTACCCATCACCATCTCAGACCACGCCCCGATCACTCTTGATATTCAATTAAATTCTCTAAATAACAGGAACTTCGGTTTCTCCTTTCCACGGTTCCTAGCAACTGATCTTAAATTCAAGAACTGGCTTATCTCTAGGTTTCGTGAATATGCATCTTTTAATCAAGAACACATTCTTCAACCTGCTTTATTTTGGGAGACTGCCAAGGCAGTCCTTCGTAGGGAAATCTTAGCTTATTCCATCTCCAGGTCCAAAAAACTCAAAAGAAGGGAAAGTGAAGTATTAAAGGCAGTCATGAATGCATATAATCGTTATATTTTACAAAAATCTTCTGAAAACTGGTCCAGGTACATCAAGGCACTAGCTGCCAGGGACTCTCTGTTACTCTATAAAACAACTCAGAGAGATCTTAGGCTACAGGCCAAATTATACCGCTATGGTAACAAAACTGGGAAGCTCCTGGCAAACCTCGTTAAGGCTGATAGATTTTCTTCTACAATAAAGTCTATTACCCTGGGTAGTAAATCTCTCATCTCCTCAGTAGAAATATGTAAGGAGTTTGAAGAATATTATAAGACATTATACTCCCATAAGTTCTCCAACATTACCCAGAGGGAAAGTGTCTGGAATAAAATAGTTGTTCCAACTGTAACTCCCGACTTAATAGAAACTTTACAATCCCCAATTTCTGAAATAGAAATTTCTATAGCAATCCAAAGGCTAGCCCTTAACAAAGCTCCGGGACCGGATGCGCTCCCGAATGAATTTTACAACATTTTGGCACCAGAAATAACACAGTATTTAACTTCACTCTTTAACGACATTTATATCGATGGTAGTAGTCCTACTAAGGAATTTGTTGCGTCATATACAACTCTTATACTCAAGCAGGGGAAAGATCGAAACAAAAAGGAATCATACAGGCCAATTGCGCTACTTAACACAGATTACAAGCTTTTCACAACCATTCTTGCACATAGACTTCAATCGTTCCTTCCTACCATCATACATAAGGATCAAGCTGGTTTTATCTTGAAGCGAAACTCATCAGCCAAAATAAGAGTTTTTTTTTGACTATAGAATATTTTAAGAAGATGGAGGAATCGGGAGGGCAGGGGGGGGGGGGGTGCCCCTGACAGGGCAATCATCGCTATAGACGCTGAAAAGGCGTTTGACTCATTACATTACAGCAGTTCGGTATAGGAGGTAATATGCTTTGTCTATTTAATAACTTATATAGTAACGCTTCCACGAAAATCTTAGTAAATGGTGACATGACTCAGGATATAAGACTCGAGAGAGGAACCAGGCAGGGGTGTCCTCTCTCTCCTCTTCGGCAATTGAGCCTCTCGCTTTACAAATCCGTCATCAACTGCAAGGGATCAAAATAAAAGAAAAAGAACTGCAAATCGCACTTTATGCAGATAACGTATTGGTCTATATATCAGATACAGCTAGAAACATCCCTAAACTGCTTGAAATTATAGAGCAGTTTGGCTCATTTTCTGGCTACAAGGTGAACATCTCAAAGTCTGAGTTATGTTGGCATAAACAAACCAAAGACTCGTGTAAATATTCCGTTCTCTACAGTTCAGGATGCATTCAGGTACTTGGGCATCTGGATCTCTCCTAATCCTAGTGCCTGGTATGACTAAAATATTCTACCTGTCCTTAATAAAGTTAAGGAAGCCTTTAAAAACTGGCAGAATCTCCCCTTGTCTCTATCGGGACAAATAGCACTTTATAAAATATCTTTGCTACCTAAAATTGTATATGTGCTTCAGAATACCCCACTTGTCCTGAAAATTTAATTAATATTATCTTTTAACTTCGCTCTTCCCTCTTTCATCTGGCAGAACAGGAAACCAAGGATTTCATTGTCTAAATTAGTACTCCCCACAGAATATGGGGGACTCTACTTACCAGATATCCGACTATACAATGTAGTGTTCCAGGCCAGAGTAGCTATGGACTGGCTAGCTAACTCTAACTATGTAACAAGTCTTGAACTGGAAAGTAACATAGCCCATCCATGCTCCCTGATAGCTTTACTACACTGCAATAATAATCTACTTCCGCCTGAAATAAAAAAGATAAAATCTATCTATAACCCAATTCAGATGTGGAAGAAGTTATGCTCTCTGTCACATACTGAATTTAGGGTTTCAAGGTACTTACCACTCTTAAACAACCCACAATTTCAACCAGGGATACAATCTGCTCTATTTACCAAGTGGAAATTGATGGGCCTGACAAATATTTTTCAGCTGTTAGACTTCGAAAGAAGGTGCATTAAAAGATTTAACTCTCTTAAAGAGGAATATCACCTCTCTAATAAAAACTTTTATGCTTACCTTCAAGCGAGACATTCTGCTCTTCAATTAACAAATGACCATGGCTGGGATTGGTCTTTAGGTCTTCTTGAAAACTGGCTTACGTTAGTTAAAAGTGGTATAACTTCAATTTCATATATCTATCAAAAATTGATCTCCCTTAAAGGTCCAGATACAATAGAAAAGCTGCATGCCAAATGCGCAGCAGCTCTACCAGAAACCTCATTGGAAGCAACTGTAGTAACCTCATCATGTAAAGCAATCTCGCGTGTTACTCTTTCTGCCTCATGGCAGGAGGCACACGTTAAACTAATTCACATGACATATTTTTCTCCAGAAAAAGGGACTAAATGTCGCAATGCCAGCTTTAACAAGTGCCCAAAATGTTCATATATGTCGGCTAGCCTTATTCACATGTTTTGGCATTGTCCAAAAATTAGAAACTTCTGGTTAAAGATACAGTATTGGTTAACTAACACGGTGGGTGTTCCCTCTTTGATTTTATCTCCTTCAAACATAATTTTTCCTCTTACAGATCTAGGCCTGCCTCAGGATAAACTTAAAACAGTCACCTTGGTAATACTTGCGGTTAGATATTTAATTTTTTAAAAATGGAAGCTGAAAGTAACCCTGAGTATTTCAGAGGTAAAAAATTGTTTAAAAAAGCAGTGTATTATTGAACAATTTGATACTGATCTACACAGTGACCAAGACGTGAAGAGTTTTTTCTCCAAGTGGTCGAATTTTATTAAACCTTTATCTTCCAGCGAGATTGAACATTTAATATACCCATTCAAAGATACGGAATTGGTCCTTTTGGAAATATGGTGACCCTCCCCAGCCATAAGTCGCAGTTATAGAGAGGAGGGAAGGAGAGGGAGGGAGGAAATAGAAAAAAAAAAGGAGAATTCTTTTTTTTATATGTTTTTGTTTTCCTATTGAGTGTTCAATTGTGTTTTTTTTTTTTTTCTCTCTTCTATTTAAAACAGAAAAATCCCAACTAGGTGTACAAATATTTCATATAAGTGGGTTAGTAACCTGGTATGTGAAAGTGAAATGTTTGATTCAAAATTGTTTTGCTCTGCAACATATTGTTTTACCTGGCCCTGCGAGGCACAAAGAGGTTGATTTCATTTGATTGTACACTCTGTTGGATATAAACATTTAAAAAAAAAATATTACCTTGGAAAGAAAGAGATAGTAATCTAGATTTAGATGTCATATCAGCATTCCAGGATTTAAGCCACAAAGCTCTTCTAGCTGAAATAGCTAAAGACATGGATCTAACATCAATTTTGATAATATCAAAAATAGCATCACAAATAAAATGATTAGCATATTGCAGTAAGCGAATAATGCTAGATAAGTCAGAATCCAATTCCTGTTGCGCTAAATTCTCCAACCAGAAGGTTGATGCAGCCGCAACATCAGCCAAAGAAATTGCAGGTCTGAGAAGATGACCTGAATATAAATAGGCCTTCCTTAGATAAGATTCAAGCTTCCTATCTAAAGGATCCTTAAAGGAAGTACTATCTTCCATAGGAATAGTGGTACGTTTACCAAGAGTAGAAATAGCCCCATCAACTTTGGGGATCTTTTCCCAAAACTCTATAGATTTTGCTGGTAAAGGATACAATTTTTTAAACCTTGAAGAAGGAATAAAAGAAGTACCTGGCTTATTCCATTCCTTAGAAATCATATCAGAAATAGCCTCAGGAATAGGAAAAAAACCCCGGAGAAACCACAGGAGGTTTAAAAACAGCATTTAAATGTTTATTAGACTGAACGTCAAGAGGACTGGTTACCTCAATATCCAAAGTAATTAACACTTCTTTTAATAAAGAACGCATATACTCAATTTTAAATAAATAAGTAGATTTGTCAGTGTCAATGTCTGAGGAAGGATCTTCTGAATCAGATAGAACCTCATCAGAAGAGGATAAATTATTATGTTGTTGGTCATTTGAAATTTCATCAACTAAATGAGAAGTGTTAAAAGACTTTTTACGTTTATTTGAAGGTGGAAATGCAGACAAAGCCTTCAGAATAGAATCAGATTCTTAAAATTTACAGGTATATCATGCACATTAGAAGTTGAAGGAACTGCAAATGGCAATGTACTATTACTAATGGATACACTAACTGCATGTAAAAGTTTATCATGACAACTATTACAAATGACATTCGGCGAGATAATTTCTACAATTTTACAACAAATGCACTTAGCTTTGGTAGAACCGATGTCAGGCAGCAATGTTCCAGTAGAAACTTCTAAGGCAGGATCAGGTTGAGACATCATGCAAAATGTAAGATAAAAAAAAACATATAAAGCAAAATGATCTATTTCCTTATATGACAGTTTCAGGAATGGGAAAAAATGCAAATAGCATAGCCCTCTGATAGAAAAAAAACAAGAGGCAAACATCAATGGGGTATTGAAATAATGAAAAAGTTGGGCGCCAAGTATGACGCACAACGTAACTAAACTTTTTTGCTGCCAAAAAATAACCGGAAATGACACACTCGCGTCACTAATGACGCAACAGTGTGAAAGGTCTCGGCATCAAGTATGACGCCGGAAGTGACGAACTTGCGTCATAGACGTACTTTTTCGCACCAAAAAAAATTTTGCGCCAAGAATGACGCAATAAAGTTTAGCATTTGTCGCACCCGCGGGCCTAATACCGCACGCAATTTGTAAGTAGTCAATTGAAAAAAAGACTAAACCCCAGGTAAGAAATAAATTTCATTTTTAAAAGATGTTTATATTCCCCAAATATGAAACTGACAGTCTGCAGAAGGAAATACATGAACCTGACTCATGGCAAATATAAGTACAATACATATATTTAGAACTTTATATAAATGCATAAAGTGCCAAACCATAGCTGAGGTGTCTTAAGTAATAAAAAACATACTTACCAAAAGACACCCATCCACATATAGCAGATAGCCAAACCAGTACTAAAACAGTTATTAGTAGAAGTAATGGTAAATTGAGAGTATATCGTCGATCTGAAAAGGGAGGTAGGAGATGAATCTCTACGACCGATAACAGAGAACCTATGAAATAGACCCCCGTTAGGGAAATCATCGTATTCAATAAGTGATACTCCCTTCACGTCCCTCTGACATTCGCTGTACTCTGAGAGGAATCGGGCTTCAACAATGCTGAGAAGCGCATATCAACGTAGAAATCTTAGCACAAACTTACTTCACCACCTCCATAGGAGGCAAAGTTTGTAAAACTGAATTGTGGGTGTGGTGAGGGTTGTATTTATAGGCATTTTGAGGTATGGGAAACTTTGCCCCTCCTGGTAGGATTGTATATCCCATATGTCACTAGCTCATGGACTCTTGCCAATTACATGAAAGAAACAAAATTTATGCTTACCTGATAAATTTCTTTTGCGATGTACCGAGTCCACGGATTCATCCTAACTTGTGGGATATTGTCCTTCCTGACATGAAGTAGCAAAGAGAGCACCACAGCAGAGCTGTCTATATAGCTCCCCCCTTAACTCCACCCCCCAGTCATTCGACCGAAGGCCAAGGAAGAAAAAGGAGAAAATATAAGGTGCAGAGGTGACTGAAGTTTACATAAAAAAATACTGTCTTGAATAGACAGGGCGGGCCGTGGACTCGGTACATCGCAAAAGAAAGAAATTTATCAGGTAAGCATAAATTTTGTTCTCTTTTGCATGATGTACCGAGTCCACAGATTCATCCTAACTTGTGGGATACCAATACCAAAGCTTTAGGACACGGATGAAGGGAGGGACAAGACAGGAACCTAAACGGAAGGCACCACTGCGTGCAAAACCTTTCTCCCAAAAATAGCCTCCGAAGAAGCAAAAGTATCAAATTTATAAAATTTTGAAAAGGTATGAAGCGACGACCAAGTCGCAGCCTTACAAAAGCATCATTTTTAAAAGCCCATGTGGAAGCTACCGCTCTAGTAGAATGAGCTATAATCCTTTCAGGAGGCTGCTGTCCAGCAGTCTCATAAGCCAAACGGATTATGCTTTTCAGCCAAAAGGAAAGAGAAGTCGTCGTAGCTTTTTGACCCCTACGCTTTCCAGAATAGACAACAAAGAAGATGTTTGACGAAAATCTTTGGTTGCCTGCAAATAAAATTTCAAAGCATGAACCACGTCCAAGTTGTGCAACAGACGTTCCTTCTTACAAGAAGGATTAGGACACAGAGAAGGAACAACAATTTCTTGATTGATATTCCTGTTAGTAACAACCTTAGGTAGGAACCCAGGCTTGGTACGCAAAACCACCTTATCAGCATGGAACACAAGATAAGGAGAGTCCCATTGTAATGCAGTTAGTTCAGAAACTCTTCGAGCTGAAGAGATAGCAACTAGGAACAAAACTTTCCAAGATAAAAGCTTAATATCTATGGAATGCATGGGTTCAAACGGAACCCCCTGAAGAACTCTAAGAACTAAATTTAGACTCCATGGCGGAGCAATAGGTTTAAACACAGGATTAATTCTAACTTAAGCCTGACAAAAAGCCAGAAAGTCTGGAACATCTGCCAAACACTTGTGCAACAAAATAGACAGAGCAGATATCTGTCCCTTTAGGGAACTAGCTGATAATCCTTTCTCCAATCCCTCTTGAAGAAAAGACAAAATCCTAGGAATCCTGATTTTACTCCAGGAGAAGCCTTTGGATTCGCATCAAAAAACAGAATTTATGCTTACCTGATAAATGTCTCTCTCTTGTGATGTATCGAGTCCACGGATTCATCCATACTTGTGAAATATTCTTCTTCCCTACAGGAAGTGGCAGAGAGAGCACCCACAGCAGAGCTGTCTATGAATAGCTCCACCCCCCAGTCATTCGACCGAAGGCTAGGAAGAAAAAGGAGAAACTATAGGGTGCAGTGGTGACTGAAGTTTTTTAAATAAAAATATACTACCTGTCTTAAATAGACAGGGCGGGCAGTGGACTTGATACATCACAAGAGAAAGAAATTTATCAGGTAAGCATAAATTCTGTTTTCTCTTGTAAGATGTATCGAGTCCACGGATTCATCCATACTTGTGGGATACCAATACCAAAGCTTTAGGACACGGATGAAGGGAGGGACAAGACAGGTTCCTTAAACGGAAGGCACCACTGCTTGTAGAACCTTTCCCCCAAAAATAGCCTCCGAAGAAGCAAAAAGAATCAAATTTTGTCACCACACTCCTCTTTGCCCTTCCTAGCAGTTAAGCAGGCAGAGAGAATGACTGGGGGTGGAGCAAGGGGAGGAGCTATATAGACAGCTCTTCTGTGGGTGCTCTCTCTGCCACTTCCAGTAGGGAAGGAGAATATCCCACAAGTATGGATGAATCCGTGGACTCGATACATCTTACAAGAGAAAAGATATTTACGCCATATCTTATGATAAATTTTCCTGGTAACAGGCTTTCGAGCCTGAATAAAGGTGTTTATGACTGACTCAGAGAAACCCCACTTTGATAGAATCAAGCGTTCAATCTCCAAGCAGTCAGTTGCAGAGAAATTAGATTTGGATGCTTGAATGGACCTTGAATCAGAAGGTCCTGTCTCAATGGCAGAGACCATGGTGGAAGGGATGACATGTCCACCAGGTCTGCATACCAACTCCTGCGTGGCCACGCAGGCGCTATCAAAATCACCGATGCTCTCTCCTGTTTGATTCTGGCAATCAGACGTGGAAGGAGAGGGAAAGGTGGAAACACATAAGCCAGGTTGAACGATCAGGGTGCTGCTAGAGCATCTATCAGTACAGCCTGAGGATCCCTTGACCTGGAGCCATAACAAGGAAGTTTGGCGTTCTGACGAGACGCCATCAGATCCAACTCTGGTGTGCCCCATAGCAGAACCAGCTGAGCAAACACCTCCAGATGGCGCTCCCACTCCCCCGGATGAAAAGTCTGACGACTTCGAAAATCTGCCTCCCAGTTCTCTATACCTGGGATATAGATCGCTGACAGATGGCAAGAGTGAGCCGCTCCCCATTGGATTATAGCAACAAACAATGCTCAAACAGCACCTTAGTTTCCTTGTACCCTAAATAGGGTTCCCTGGTGACCGGTGGTACAGAGTGGACTGCAAATCTCTCTCATATGACAATATAATGAAGTTCCACAGCACCCAGGATACAAAAGGAGAAATTTATTGAGGTACAAACAGAAGCAACGTTTCGGGAATATTTCCCTTAATCATGCATAGCATCAACAGGTGATTACTGAGCTTATATAGGGAAAATTTTAACCCTTCACATTTCTTAACACCATGTATTAAACACCTTATATTAGTAATAGCGCCATCTAGTGAAAATTACACAGTAGTGTGACTTTAATTTTAATAAAAACTACCTTGTAATTAAAAACATATATTTCAACCTGTTAATCTAATTAAAAACAAAACTTAAACAGAGATTTTATGAGTTATACTTAATAGATTATACTTTATTTTAAATTCATCATTACAAAAACACTGCTAGATCGAGCTCCCCATTTAGACCCATAGGGATCATTGCATTCAATTTGTGGATCCAAAAGGATTCCTTTTGTTTTAGCAATTGTTCCCTATTGCCTCCTCTACGTAGCTTCCCTACACTGTCAATAACCTGCCATCTTAGTTGGCTGATACTATGTCCAGCCTCTAAGAAGTGACTGGACACAGGAGCATTGGTATCTCCACATCTAATATTTGACTTGTGTTGACTCATCCTATCTCTCACCTTTCTAGTGGTCTCACCTAGGTAGATCCTGGAGCACGGACATTTTATAAGGTAAATGACATAGGATGAGTCACACGTGTAGAAATCCCTGATCTTGAATTTCTTGCCTGTTAGGGGATGTAAAAAAGACTCGCCTTTAATTACAGCATTACAGCTCGCACATCCAAGACAAGGATATGTGCCAGTTTTCTTAGCAGTTATATACTTTTGGTTCATTGTCTTCCTAGTCCCTACATCACTCCTTACTAGCTTATCTCTCAAATTAGGTACCCTTTTGTAGGCCATCATTGGGGGTTCCCTAAAAGCATCAATATCAGGGTTACAATTTCTCAATACATTCCAGTGCTTATGAATGATCTTGGAGATATCCTTGCTGTAGGGGTTAAATTGGGTTACACAGACCATACGCTGTGAATTTTTCTCTTTCCCAATAGTAATTGGTTTTTCATCCAGGATCATCTCCCTTTCTTTATTAATTAAAGGATCCGGATAACCCCTTTCTTTAGAGGTCTTTCAATGTTTTTATGTACTCTATGGAGCAGCCTGGTGGCGCTTCATAGATGATGTGTTTGGCGTGTGGTGGGGTGACGTCGGAACCCTCCTCTCCTTTGTTGAAGAGCTGAACAATGCAGTTAATGGTGTCAAATTCACCTTATCCTTTAGTGAGGAAAGTATAGTTTTCCTTGATACTGTGGTTTATAGGAACATGGATGGTCTTCTGAATGTGGACATTCATAAAAAACCAACAGACAGAAACACATTATTGGCTTTTGACAGCTATCACCCTAACCAATTAAAACATTCTCTCCCACGTAGCCAAATGCTAAGAGTAAAGAGGATAGTGACAGACAGGTGGCTGAACAAAGACTGGATGAAATGGCAGTCAGGTTTAAAGAAAGGGGTTATCCGGATCCTTTAATTAATAAAGAAAGGGAGATGATCCTGGATGAAAAACCAATTACTATTGGGAAAGAGAAAAATTCACAGCGTATGGTCTGTGTAACCCAATTTAACCCCTACAGCAAGGATATCTCCAAGATCATCCATAAGCACTGGAATGTATTGAGAAATTGTAACCCTGATATTGATGCTTTTAGGGAACCCCCAATGATGGCCTACAAAAGGGTACCTAATTTGAGAGATAAGCTAGTAAGGAGTGATGTAGGGACTAGGAAGACAATGAACCAAAAGTATATAACTGCTAAGAAAACTGGCACATATCCTTGTCTTGGATGTGCGAGCTGTAATGCTGTAATTAAAGGCGAGTCTTTTTTACATCCCCTAACAGGCAAGAAATTCAAGATCAGGGATTTCTACACGTGTGACTCATCCTATGTCATTTACCTTATAAAATGTCCGTGCTCCAGGATCTACCTAGGTGAGACCACTAGAAAGGTGAGAGATAGGATGAGTCAACACAAGTCAAATATTAGATGTGGAGATACCAATGCTCCTGTGTCCAGTCACTTCTTAGAGGCTGGACATAGTATCAGCCAACTAAGATGGCAGGTTATTGACAGTGTAGGGAAGCTACGTAGAGGAGGCAATAGGGAACAATTGCTAAAACAAAAGGAATCCTTTTGGATCCACAAATTGAATGCAATGATCCCTATGGGTCTAAATAGGGAGCTTGATCTAGCAGTGTTTTTGTAATGATGAATTTAAAATAAAGTATAATCTATTAAATATAACTCATAAAATCTCTGTTTAAGTTTTGTTTTTAATTAGACTAACAGGTTGAAATATATGTTTTTAATTACAAGGTAGTTTTTATTAAAATTAAAGTCACACTACTGTGTAATTTTCACTAGATGGCGCTATTACTAATATAAGGTGTTTAATACATGGTGTTAAGAAATGTGAAGGGTTAAAATTTTCCCTATATAAGCTCAGTAATCACCTGTTGATGCTATGCATGATTAAGGGAAATATTCCCGAAACGTTGCTTCTGTTTGTACCTCAATAAATTTCTCCTTTTGTATCCTGGGTGCTGTGGAACTTCATTATATTCCCATTGGATTATCCTTGAGACCTCTATCATCGCTAAGGAACTCTTTGTTCCGCCCTGATGATTAATATAAGCCACAGTTGTGATGTTGTCCGACTGAAACCTGATGAATCTGGCCGAAGCCAGCTGAGGCCATGCCTGGAGAGCATTGAATATCGCTCTTAATTCCAGAATATTTATCGGTAGGAGAATTCCAGTCTGCACCACAGAAGACTGGCGTCTGTAATCACTATAACCCATTCTGGCCTGCGGAAACACATTCCCTGGGACAGATGATCCTGTGACAACCACCAAAGAGGAGAGTCTCTGGTGTCTTGATCCAGATTTATCTGAGGAGATAAATCCACATAATCCCCATTCCACTGATTGAGCATGCATAGTTGCAGTGGTCTGAGATGCAAGCGAGCAAACGGAACTATGTCCATTGCCGTTACCATTAGTCCGATTACCTCGATACACTGAGCCACTGACGGCCGAGGAATGGAATTAAGAGCTCGGCAGGTGGACAAAATCTTTGATTTCCTGACCTCCGTCAGAAATATTTTCATGTCCACTGAGTCTATCAGAGTCCCTAGAAATGAAACTCTTGTGAGGGGGGAAAGAGAACTCTTTCTACGTTCACTTTCCATCCGTGAGACCTTAGAAAGTCCAACACTAAGTCCGTGTGAGACTTGGCTAGTTGGAAGGACGATGCTTGAATTAGAATGTCGTCTAGATAAGGCGCCACGGCTATGCCCCGTGGCCTTAGAACCGCCAGAAAGGACTCTAGCACCTTCGTGAAGATTTGTGGCGCCGTGGCAAACCCGAAAGGAAGAGCCACAAACTGATAATGCTTGTCCAGAAAGGCGAATCTGAGGAACTGGTGATGATCTTTGTGGATAGGAATGTGCAGATACGCATCCTTTAAGTCCATGGTGGTCATATATTAACCCTCCTGGATCAATGGTAAGATAGTCCGAATGGTCTCCATCTTGAAAGATGGAACTCTTAGGAATTGGTTTAGGATCTTGAGATCCTGAATTGGTCTGAAGGTTCCCTCCTTTTTGGGAACTATAAACAGATTGGAGTAGAACCCCTGCCCCTGGTCTGCTTTTGGAACTGGGCAGATCACTCCCTTGGTAAAAAGGTCTTCTACACAGCGTAAGAACGCCTCTCTTTTTGTCGGGTTTACAGACAATTGAGAAAGATGGAATCCTTGAAATCTAGAAGGTATCCCTGGGTTACAATTTCTACTGCCCAGGAATCCTGAACGTCTCTTGCCCAGGCCTGAGCAAAGAGAGAGAGTCTGCCCCCTACTAGATCCGGTCCCCGATCGGGAGCTACCACTTCATGCTGACTTAGTGGCAGCAGCAGGCTTTTTGGCATGTTTACCCTTGTTCCAAGCCTGATTAGGTCTCCAGGTTGGCTTGGATTGAGCAAAGTTCCCCTCTTGCTTTGCAGCAGGGGAAGAGGTAGAGGGACCACTCTTGAAGTTTCGAAAGAAACGAAAATTATTTTGTTTGGTCCTTGTCTTATTTGACTTATCCTGAGGGAGGGTATGACCCTTCCCTCCAGTAATGTCTGAAATGATCTCTTTCAATGCAGGCCCGAATAGGGTCTTACCTTTGAAAGGGATGGACAAAAGCTTAGATTTAGATGACACATCATCTGACCAGGACTTAAGCTATAACGCTCTACGCGCTAAAATGGCAAAACCTGAATTCTTAGCCGCTAATTTAGCAAGATGAAAAGCGGCGTCTGTAATAAAAGAATTAGCCAACTTAAGAGCCTTAATTCTGTCCAAAATATCATCTAGTGGGGTCTCCATCTGAAGAGCCTCTTCTAGAGCCTCAAACCAAAAGGCAGCTGCAGTGGTTACAGGAACAATGCATGCTATAGGTTGAAGAAGAAAACCTTAGGGACCTTCTGCCATGAGTCCTTTATAGTGTCAGAAATGGTTAACATTTTCTTAAAAACAGGAGGGGAGAGAACGGAATACCTGGTTTATCACACTCCTTAGTAACAATGTCCGAAATCATCTTAGGGACCGGAAACACATCAGTGTAAACAGGAACCTCTAAATATTTGTCCATTTTACACAATTTCTCTGGAACTACAATAGGGTCACAATCATCCAGAGTAGCTAAAACCTCCCTGAGAAATAAGCGGAGGTGCTCTAGCTTAAATTTAAATGCTGTCATATCTGAATCTGTCTGAGAACATCTTTCCTGAATCAGAAATCTCTCCCTCAGACAGCAAATCCCTCATCCCTACTTCAGAACATTGTGAGGGAACATCGGATACGGCTACTAAAGCGTCAGAAGGCTCAGCATTTGTTCTTAACCCAGAGCTACTGCGCTTCCCTTGCAAACCAGGCAGCTTAGATAAAACCTCTGTGATGGTAGTATTCATAACTGAGCCATATCTTGCAAAGTGAAAGAATTAGATGCAAAAGAAGTACTTGGCGTCGCTTGTGCGGGCGTTACTGGTTGTGACACTTGGGGAGAACTAGATGGCAAAACCTGATTTCCTTCTGTCTGAGAATCATCTAATGCCAAACTTTTATAAGTCAAAATATGCTGTTTGCAATTTATAGACATATCAGTACAAGTGGGACACATTCTAAGAGGGGGTTCCACAATGGCTTCTAAATAAATTGAACAATGAGTTTCCTCAGTGTCAGACATGTTTAACAGACTAGTAATAAAGCAAGCAAGCTTGGAAAACACTTTATTTAATGAAAAAAACACAATTTGCAAAAACGGTACTGTGCCTTTAAGAGAAAAAAAGGCATACACAAACTGCAAAACAGGTTAAAATTGCTTCAATTTTTCTGAAATTTTAACAGTGTACCCACTAAGCTTTAGAAGGATTGCACCACAAGTAAAAACACAATTTATGCTTACCTGATAAATTTATTTCTCTTGTGGTGTATCCAGTCCACGGATCATCCATTAATTGTGGGATATTCTCCTTCCCAACAGGAAGTTGCAAGAGGATACCCACAGCAGAGCTGTTATATAGCTCCTCCCCTAACTGCCATATCCAGTCATTCGACCGAAACAAGCCGAGAAAGGAGAAACCATAGGGTGCAGTGGTGACTATAGTTTAATATAAAATTTTGACCTGCCTTAAAATGACAGGGCGGGCCGTGGACTGGATACATCACAAGAGAAATAAATTTATCAGGTAAGCATAAATTGTGTTTTCTCTTGTAAGGTGTATCCAGTCCACAGATCATCCATTACTTGTGGGATACCAATACCAAAGCTAAAGTACACGGATGAAGGGAGGGACAAGGCAGGTATTTAAACGGAAGGTACCACTGCCTGTAAAACCTTTCTCCCAAAAATAGCCTCCGAAGAAGCAAAAGTATCAAATTTGTAGAATTTTGAAAAAGTATGAAGCGAAGACCAATTCGCCGCCTTGCAAATCTGTTCAACAGAAGCCTCATTTTTAAAGGCCCAAGTGGAAGCCTCAGCTCTAGTAGAATGAGCTGTAATCCTTTCAGGAGGCTGCTGTCCAGCAGTCTCATAGGCTAAGCGGATTATGCTTCTTAGCCAAAAAGAAAGAGGTTGCCGAAGCCTTTTGACCTCTTCTCTGTCCAGAGTAAACAACAAACAAAGCAGATGTTTGTCGAAAATCCTTAGTAGCTTGTAAGTAAAACTTTAATATGGCGATTGAGAGGGCGCTGAAAAGCTGGGTATACTTAACACACCTAATTGATTAAGATTATATCAAAGCAAAGAATAAATCAAATACGGTAAAAAAATTTATCAATCTTTTACTAGTGGAAATAATCCCTATTTTGTGCTATACATAAATTTATAAAACAATATATGAAAACATTTGCAGACACATAAAATAAGATATTGGATACGATATCTTTAACTAGTACTATTGGAATACCACCCTGATATAAAAAATATATATTTATAATAAGCGCTTTTAAAATAGAATTGATCAATGTTTAAATCTTTAAAATCAATTTATTTATTCCTGGATATAATGGACAGTCTCTGTGGTCCTTATATATTTTCAACAGATGAAATCCCTTTGGTTGTATGGTATATTGCATACAAGATTTATCTCTGTGATTAAAATTAATATACTGAATAAAAACGATAAAATGTTCCTTATTTAGGATACTTTGTATCTTTGCTTGGTTATATATGTAACTTTAACTCACAGAAAGTTGCAGCGACTGTATCCAAATGTCGCTGTGATGTATCTCAGAAACTGTGGTCTTTAGTCATAACACGCTCCTTGCGTGTGAGCCGCTTTGTGTGCTGCAGCTCCTATCCTCTGACACAGGATTCACCACTCCCTCCGTGGGGAGGTGACCGGCAAAGGTACGCTGCTCCTTGCGTGTGAGTACCTGACGAGATGTTATCTTTTGCTTCCAATGTTCACAGCTCCCTGCTTGTGACAAACAGTCTGGGTTTTCGTAAGTGCGATCCTTGAGGTTAGAATGGGCACCCGCTCTTAGCGTTAATACGCACGGGTTAATACTAGGTACCTAGTGGGTTTGGTTCTGGTAACAGGCAACTTCAACTTCTACGCGTTTCACCCGTGTATGTGGGCTTTATCAAGATATCAGTTGCTGCCAGAACTTAGATTTAAAAAGCCGTTACTTCCTTCTCATTGGTTAATGTGTTTCCAGGTGATTGTTTCTTAAGGTGGATTTCTCAGGTGAATGATTCTTAAGGTGGAATCACAGTAGTTATTATTTTGTTCCTTTGGGAATCTTAATTTCCCATGTTTTCTTGTTATGTTTCTTTGATACTATTATTTTTTATATATAACGCAATAGTAATGTGAATATAATTGGGATTATTAATGCCTCAGGGTGGTAATTCCAAAGGGTGGTATTCCATTGATAAAAACGAGAACAAAAACAATATGAAAATAAAATAAAATGAAAATATCAATAAAAAATAAACAAAATATAAAAATGAAAATAAAAGTTAAATAAATAAAAGAAAAACTGCATGTAAAAAATAATATATATATATTATCACTATGATCTAGGGAAATATTGCTAATTTTATATTTAGTTATATTATTGATACAACTATGATTGTATATAATTTTCCTGATAAAATGGGCTTCTTCTTAGTCCTTACTTCTTATTGTGTATTCTCTTTAAAAATGAATCTGTTAATTATTACGGGGTGGTTCTGTTACACATAAATAGTGAAGTAATTATTCTAACGGATTATACTACTAAAAAGGGGGATATATCTAACTCTGAATTTAACCCTCTAGGATAGAGGGTATCTAATTTATATATTAATTCTGATTCTTTTTTAAGGAGTTTGGCCTCAAAATCCCCTCCCCTCCAATTTCCTCTGACTATACAGATCCCCCAAAACTTGAAATGTTGTAGGTTATTGTTATGGGTTTCCCTAAAATGCTTGTATAAATGGGTGTCGAGATTGCCTTTATCAATATTACATAAATGTTCTCGGATCCTGTCACGCAACATTCGGGTGGTCTCTCCGATATAAACTAAATTACAAGAACATTTAATGAGGTATATAACCCCCTTATTTGAACATCTAATTATGTCTTTTATGGCAAAATCTTCTCCTATTCCATCTATATATACAGAGCTATTTTTATTACTATATCTGCACGCTCTACATGAATTGCAGGGAAAAAAACCTTTGGGGGAATGGCCTTTAAGATCTTTATCTACCAAATTTTTGCTCTCCCTCTTTAGTTCACTTGGTGCTAGAATTTGTTTAAGATTTCTCGCTTTTTTGAATATGATTTTAGGTTTATGAGCTAATAGATCTCCTATTATGGGGTCCTTTTTAATTATATGCCAATGTTTATTGACTATTTTCCTTATTAATTGGTGGTTTTCACTATAGTCTGTGATGAGAGCTATATCATATTCATTCTTTTCCACAGTGGTAGTCATAGTGTCTTTATTCCTATATTGTAAGAGTGAACTTCTTTCTGTTGTACTTGCTCTATTTAAGGCCCCTTCGATCTCTTGTTCTGAATAGCCTCTATCATAAAATCTTTGTTGTAGAACTTTAACTTGAGTTTCGAAGTCGGTATATTTGGAACAGTTTTTTCTAATTCTAAGGAACTGTCCAGTCGGTACGTTCCCTTTCCATTTTTCATAGTGACAACTTTTCTTATGTATGTAGTTATTGCAATCTACTTTTTTGAAGAATGTTCTTGTTTCTATATTACCTTCTTCTACATATATTTCTAGGTCTAGAAAAGAAATAGATGTTCTACTATACTCATAAGTGAAGTGTAGGCCTCTATCATTAATGTTCATTGTTTCAAAAAATTGCTTCAGTCTCTCTTCAGAGCCTCTCCACACAATAAGAATGTCATCTATATATCGTTTGAAGAGCACGAGGTCCGCTCCAAATTCTTGTGTCCTGAGGAAATTATCTTCCCAGTTGCCCATAAATATATTGGCGTAACTTGGCGCGAACCTCGTGCCCATCGCGGTACCTTCTAGCTGTAGGTAGTACTTTCCATTGAATTCAAAATAATTATTTTCTAGAATGAATTTGATGCCCTTCAGAATAAAATTATTTAGTTGTGTACTGATATTACTATCTTGATTCAGGATTGTTTCTACTGCCTGTAGACCCTTGGTGTGATCTATAACTGTATAAAGTGATGTGACATCACTAGTTGCGAGAATTAGATTTTCTTCCCACTCTATGTTTTCTATCAGTTGCAATACTTGAGTTGAATCTCTAAGATAGGTGTTTAAGTTTTTGACGTACTTTTGTAGAAAAATATCTACGTATCTAGATAAATTACATGTGACGGATCCAATCCCTGAAATGATTGGTCTCCCGGGGGGGTTTACTAAGCTTTTATGTACCTTTGGTAGGAAGTAAAAGATGGGGGTTCGAGGAAATTTTGGATATAGATATTGGAATTCATTCTCATTTAAAACCCCAACATCTTTTCCTTCTTCCAAAATTGACAACAAGTTTTTCATAATTCTCTTTGTGGGGTTAAGGTCCAGAGTTTTATACGTCCTGGGATCATTAAGGATTCTGTTTGCTTCATTCACATAGTTGATTCTACTCATAACGACTACCCCCCCCCACCCTTATCGGCCGGTTTTATAACTACCTGTTTGTTGTTTTGTAGCTTTTCTATAATTTCTCTATCTTTCTTTGTTAGATTGAAATTTGGTTTAAATTTTTTTGGGTTGCTTTCTTTTAAATCTTTAAGGACTATTTTTTCAAACGTCTCTAAGTTTGAGCCTTTCGCAAATGTGGGATAAAATTTTGATACTGGTTTTAAGTTGGTATGTTTGGTATCATTCTTTATATCAGTTGAAATCTGAGGAAATCTAGAGGGGTTTACCTGTTTTTCCAAGGGTTTTTTTAGGAAAAAACGTTTTAGTGTTAGTTTCCTAACAAATTGTTTCACATGTATGTGAGTGTTGAATTTGTTAAGAGTAGTTGATGGGGCAAAAGACATTCCTAACGATAGTATTCTTTTTTCATCCTCATTTAGATTTTCATTGCTCAGATTAAAAATCCCTGTGTTTTCTGAAACTATCTGACTCTTTTTGCCTCTCCTTCTATTCTTTCCTCCTCTTTGTCCTCTAACTGTCTTTTCTTTTGATTTAACGGGGTGTAGAATTTTTCCCTCTTCTCTAGGGCTAAGAGATCCTTTGTTGTGCCCTCCCTCAGAGGGCTTTTCTCTAAAAAAAACCCTTTCATCTTTCAGGGGGGAGAATCTATTTTTTGTTTCAATATGCCAACTGTCATTTCTTACTCTCTGTGGTCTTTCTTCAAAATAGTTATCTTTTGAATTCTGGCAGTGGTAGTAGTTTCTAAAGGGTCTCTGTTCTCTCTGTGGGTCATAATGGCTATTGAAATGTCTATTACCATAATAGTGTGGTCTATTGGTATGAAAATTTGAATCAGTGTTTGTATAATGTCTTGTTTGATTAGAGTTTGTATTTTGTGGATAGGCTCTATAATTGTAATTATAATTATGATGTTCTTGATGAAAGAATGGTTGTTTTGGTTTATAATTGGATTGATATCTCCAATTTATGTGATTATCGTGATGTTCAAAATGTCTTCTGTTATGTGGTTCTCTCCCATGTTTATCATTTGTATAGTTTCTTTCCCTTTGTGTCTCGTAGTTGTTTCTTTCTCTAAATCTGCCTTGCGTTTTATATTCTCCAAATTGTTGTTTAGGGTTTGATTGATCCCAATTCGTTCTATTGGTTGATTCCAAATTATCATTATCTGTTTGATTTTTCTCTTTGTTTTGTTCTAACTTATCATTTCTGTCCCTTTCTAGTTTCCTCCATTTTGTATCTAAGAGGTCTTGTTTAAGTTCTGTTAATTTATTTACTAAGTTGTTTTGCCTCTCCTTAAAATTAGGATGTTCCCTTTTTGTTTCAAGTTTGCTTTTAAATTCGATAATTTGTGTATTTATTTCATCTAAAGTCTCCTTTCGTGATTTCTTTAAAATACCTATTAGGTTCTGTGATGCTTCTTTTAAAACTAAATCCCATTCTTGTTGATGTGTCTGATTAAGTGAAAAAGTGCATGCTTTTTTAAATTTGAGCCCCCTTGGAATCAAATCTAAATCTGTATATTTATCTAAAAAAACTAATTCCATTTTTTGCTTTATTTCTCTAACCATTAATTTATCCAGTTCATTTACAAGTTGATTAAAGTCTAAAAAATTACTTTGTGGTCGTTCTTCTGTGATTTTAGTGTTACTAAGTTCTAATAGAAGATTTTCTCTAAATGAGAATAATTCTGAATCCATTTTGGTGCGTGATGTGATAATAAAACTATCTCTTAAATATAAAGTGATTACTTTAAGTGAATTATAAATGCGTGATCAAGCTGCTGAATGTTATACGAGGAATATATACAAGATAGCACAGGAGTTATCAGCGCTTAAAATCTAAAAAGGATACCTAAGCCACTCTCCACTATCTCCTCAAGATAGAAGTGAACAAACAATATGGCGATTGAGAGGGCGCTGAAAAGCTGGGTATACTTAACACACCTAATTGATTAAGATTATATCAAAGCAAAGAATAAATCAAATACGGTAAAAAAATTTATCAATCTTTTACTAGTGGAAATAATCCCTATTTCGTGCAATACATAAATTTATAAAACAATATATGAAAACATTTGCAGACACATAAAATAAGATATTGGATACGATATCTTTAACTAGTACTATTGGAATACCACCCTGATATAAAAAATATATATTTATAATAAGCGCTTTTAAAATAGAATTGATCAATGTTTAAATCTTTAAAATCAATTTATTTATTCCTGGATATAATGGATATAATGGACAGTATCAAAATTTTATCCCACATTTGCGAAAGGCTCAAACTTAGAGACGTTTGAAAAAATAGTCCTTAAAGATTTAAAAGAAAGCAACCCAAAAAAATTTAAACCAAATTTCAATCTAACAAAGAAAGATAGAGAAATTATAGAAAAGCTACAAAACAACAAACAGGTAGTTATAAAACCGGCCGATAAGGGTGGGGGGGTAGTCGTTATGAGTAGAATCAACTATGTGAATGAAGCAAACAGAATCCTTAATGATCCCAGGACGTATAAAACTCTGGACCTTAACCCCACAAAGAGAATTATGAAAAACTTGTTGTCAATTTTGGAAGAAGGAAAAGATGTTGGGGTTTTAAATGAGAATGAATTCCAATATCTATATCCAAAATTTCCTCGAACCCCCATCTTTTACTTCCTACCAAAGGTACATAAAAGCTTAGTAAACCCCCCCGGGAGACCAATCATTTCAGGGATTGGATCCGTCACATGTAATTTATCTAGATACGTAGATATTTTTCTACAAAAGTACGTCAAAAACTTAAACACCTATCTTAGAGATTCAACTCAAGTATTGCAACTGATAGAAAACATAGAGTGGGAAGAAAATCTAATTCTCGCAACTAGTGATGTCACATCACTTTATACAGTTATAGATCACACCAAGGGTCTACAGGCAGTAGAAACAATCCTGAATCAAAATAGTAATATCAGTACACAACTAAATAATTTTATTCTGAAGGGCATCAAATTCATTCTAGAAAATAATTATTTTGAATTCAATGGAAAGTACTACCTACAGCTAGAAGGTACCGCGATGGGCACGAGGTTCGCGCCAAGTTACGCCAATATATTTATGGGCAACTGGGAAGATAATTTCCTCAGGACACAAGAATTTGGAGCGGACCTCGTGCTCTTCAAACGATATATAGATGACATTCTTATTGTGTGGAGAGGCTCTGAAGAGAGACTGAAGCAATTTTTTGAAACAATGAACATTAATGATAGAGGCCTACACTTCACTTATGAGTATAGTAGAACATCTATTTCTTTTCTAGACCTAGAAATATATGTAGAAGAAGGTAATATAGAAACAAGAACATTCTTCAAAAAAGTAGATTTCAATAACTACATACATAAGAAAAGTTGTCACTATGAAAAATGGAAAGGGAACGTACCGACTGGACAGTTCCTTAGAATTAGAAAAAACTGTTCCAAATATACCGACTTCGAAACTCAAGTTAAAGTTCTACAACAAAGATTTTATGATAGAGGCTATTCAGAACAAGAGATCGAAGGGGCCTTAAATAGAGCAAGTACAACAGAAAGAAGTTCACTCTTACAATATAGGAATAAAGACACTATGACTACCACTGTGGAAAAGAATGAATATGATATAGCTCTCATCACAGACTATAGTGAAAACCACCAATTAATAAGGAAAATAGTCAATAAACATTGGCATATAATTAAAAAGGACCCCATAATAGGAGATCTATTAGCTCATAAACCTAAAATCATATTCAAAAAAGCGAGAAATCTTAAACAAATTCTAGCACCAAGTGAACTAAAGAGGGAGAGCAAAAATTTGGTAGATAAAGATCTTAAAGGCCATTCCCCCAAAGGTTTTTTTCCCTGCAATTCATGTAGAGCGTGCAGATATAGTAATAAAAATAGCTCTGTATATATAGATGGAATAGGAGAAGATTTTGCCATAAAAGACATAATTAGATGTTCAAATAAGGGGGTTATATACCTCATTAAATGTTCTTGTAATTTAGTTTATATCGGAGAGACCACCCGAATGTTGCGTGACAGGATCCGAGAACATTTATGTAATATTGATAAAGGCAATCTCGACACCCATTTATACAAGCATTTTAGGGAAACCCATAACAATAACCTACAACATTTCAAGTTTTGGGGGATCTGTATAGTCAGAGGAAATTGGAGGGGAGGGGATTTTGAGGCCAAACTCCTTAAAAAAGAATCAGAATTAATATATAAATTAGATACCCTCTATCCTAGAGGGTTAAATTCAGAGTTAGATATATCCCCCTTTTTAGTAGTATAATCCGTTAGAATAATTACTTCACTATTTATGTGTAACAGAACCACCCCGTAATAATTAACAGATTCATTTTTAAAGAGAATACACAATAAGAAGTAAGGACTAAGAAGAAGCCCATTTTATCAGGAAAATTATATACAATCATAGTTGTATCAATAATATAACTAAATATAAAATTAGCAATATTTCCCTAGATCATAGTGATAATATATATATATTATTTTTTACATGCAGTTTTTCTTTTATTTATTTAACTTTTATTTTCATTTTTATATTTTGTTTATTTTTTATTGATATTTTCATTTTATTTTATTTTCATTTTGTTTTTGTTCTCGTTTTTATCAATGGAATACCACCCTTTGGAATTACCACCCTGAGGCATTAATAATCCCAATTATATTCACATTACTATTGCGTTATATATAAAAAATAATAGTATCAAAGAAACATAACAAGAAAACATGGGAAATTAAGATTCCCAAAGGAACAAAATAATAACTACTGTGATTCCACCTTAAGAATCATTCACCTGAGAAATCCACCTTAAGAAACAATCACCTGGAAACACATTAACCAATGAGAAGGAAGTAACGGCTTTTTAAATCTAAGTTCTGGCAGCAACTGATATCTTGATAAAGCCCACATACACGGGTGAAACGCGTAGAAGTTGAAGTTGCCTGTTACCAGAACCAAACCCACTAGGTACCTAGTATTAACCCGCGCGTATTAACGCTAAGAGCGGGTGCCCATTCTAACCTCAAGGATCGCACTTACGAAAACCCAGACTGTTTGTCACAAGCAGGGAGCTGTGAACATTGGAAGCAAAAGATAACATCTCGTCAGGTACTCACACGCAAGGAGCAGCGTACCTTTGCCGGTCACCTCCCCACGGAGGGAGTGGTGAATCCTGTGTCAGAGGATAGGAGCTGCAGCACACAAAGCGGCTCACACGCAAGGAGCGTGTTATGACTAAAGACCACAGTTTCTGAGATACATCACAGCGACATTTGGATACAGTCGCTGCAACTTTCTGTGAGTTAAAGTTACATATATAACCAAGCAAAGATACAAAGTATCCTAAATAAGGAACATTTTATCGTTTTTATTCAGTATATTAATTTTAATCACAGAGATAAATCTTGTATGCAATATACCATACAACCAAAGGGATTTCATCTGTTGAAAATATATAAGGACCACAGAGACTGTCCATTATATCCAGGAATAAATAAATTGATTTTAAAGATTTAAACATTGATCAATTCTATTTTAAAAGCGCTTATTATAAATATATATTTTTTATATCAGGGTGGTATTCCAATAGTACTAGTTAAAGATATCGTATCCAATATCTTATTTTAGGTGTCTGCAAATGTTTTCATATATTGTTTTATAAATTTATGTATTGCACGAAATAGGGATTATTTCCACTAGTAAAAGATTGATAAAAAAATTTACCGTATTTGATTTATTCTTTGCTTTGATATAATCTTAATCAATTAGGTGTGTTAAGTATACCCAGCTTTTCAGCGCCCTCTCAATCGCCATATTGTTTGTTCACTTCTATCTTGAGGAGATAGTGGAGAGTGGCTTAGGTATCCTTTTTAGATTTTAAGCGCTGATAACTCCTGTGCTATCAAGTAAAACTTTAAAGCACGAACCACGTCCAGATTGTGTAAAAGACGTTCCTTCTTTGAAGAAGGATTAGGGCACAAAGATGGAACAACAATCTCTTGATTGATATTCTCATTAGATACCACCTTAGGCAAAAACCCAGGTTTTGTACGCAGAACTACCTTATCTGCATGGAAGATCAGATAAGGAGAATCACATTGTAAGGCAGTTAACTCGGAGACTCTACGAGCCGAGGAAATATCCATCAAAAAAAGAACTTTCCAAGATAAAAGCTTGATATCTATGGAATGAAGAGGTTCAAACGGAACCCCTTGAAGAACTTTAAGAACCAAATTTAAGCTCCATGGAGGAGCAACAGGTTTAAACACAGGCTTGATTCTAACCAACGCCTGACAAAACGCCTGAACGTCTGGAACATCCGCCAGACGCTTGTGCAAAAGAATAGACAGTGCAGAGATCTGTCCCTTCAAAGAACTAGCTGATAATCCTTTCTCCAAACCCTCTTGTAGAAAAGATAATATCCTGGGAATCCTAACCTTACTCCATGAGTAATTCTTGGATTCACACCAATAAAGATATTTACGCCACATCTTATGGTAGATTTTCCTGGTAACAGGCTTTCGTGCCTGTATTAAGGTATCAATGACAGACTCGGAGAAGCCACGCTTTGATAAAATCAAGCGTTCAAACTCCATGCAGTCAGTCTCAGAGAAATTAGATTTGGATGATTGAAAGGACCTTGAAGTAGAAGGTCTCGTCTCAAAGGCAGAGTCCAAGGTGGAAAGGATGACATGTCCACTAGGTCTGCATACCAGGTCCTGCGTGGCCACGCAGGCGCTATCAAAATCACCGATGCTCTCTCCTGCTTGATTTTGGCAATCAGTCGAGGGAGCAGAGGAAACGGTGGAAACACGTAAGCCAGGTTGAAAGACCAAGGCGCTGCTAGAGAATCTATCACCGTCGCTTCCGGGTCCCTGGACCTGGATCCGTAAAAGGGAAGCTTGGCGTTCTGGCGAGACGCCATGAGATCCAGTTCTGGTTTGCCCCAACGATGAATCAATTGAGCAAACACCTCCGGATGGAGTTCCCACTCCCCCGTATGAAAAGTCTGACGACTTAGAAAATCCGCCTCCCAGTTCTCTACACCTGGGATATGGATCGCTGATAGGTGGCAAGAGTGTTTCTCTGCCCAGCGAATTATTTTGGAGACTTCTAACATCGCTAAGGAACTCCTTGTTCCCCCTTGATGGTTGATGTAAGCCACAGTCGTGATGTTGTCCGACTGAAATCTGATGAACCTCAGGGTTGTTAACTGAGGCCAAGCCTGAAGAGCATTGAATTTTGCCCTCAATTCCAGAATATTTTTTGGGAGGAGTTTCTCCTCCTGAGTCCACAATCCCTAAGCCTTCAGGGAGTTCCAGACTGCACCCCAACCTAGAAGGCTGGCATCTGTCGTTACAATTGTCCAATCTGGCCTGCGAAAGGTCATACCTTTGGACAGATGGACCCGAGATAGTCACCAGAGAAGAGAATCTCTGGTCTCTTGATCCAGATTTATTAAAGGAGACAAATCTGTGTAATCCCCATTCCACTGACTGAGCATGCATAGTTGCAGCGGTCTGAGATGTAGGCGCGCAAACGGAACTATGTCCATTGCCGCTACCATTAAGCCGATTACCTCCATGCACTGAGCCATCGAAGGGCGCGGAATAGTAAATTACCGTCAGGTAAATTTTCATCTCTACAGAATCTATCAGAGTCCCTAGGAAGGAGACTCTTGTGAGTGGGGACAGAGAACTCTTCTCCTCGTTCAATTTCCACCCGTGCGACCTCAGAAATGCCAGAACTATGTCCGTATGGGACTTGGCAATTTGGAAATTTGACGCCTGTATCAGGATGTCGTCTAGATAACGGGCCACTGATATGCCCCGCGGCCTTAGAACCGCCAGAAGCGACCCCAGAACCTTTGTAAAAATTCTTTGGGCTGTAGCTAACCCGAAGGGAAGAGCCACAAACTGGTAATGCCTGTCCAGAAAGGCAAACCTTAGGAACCGATGATGATCTTTGTGTATCGGAATGTGAAGGTAAGCATCCTTTAGATCCACCGTAGTCATATATTGACCCTCCTGGATCATAGGTAGGATGGTCCGAATAGTTTCCATTTTGAATGATGGAACTCTGAGGAATTTGTTTAAGATCTTTAGATCTAAGATTGGTCTGAAGGTTCCCTCTTTTTTGGGAACCACAAACAGATTTGAGTAAAATCCCTGTCCCTGTTCCTCCTTTGGAACTGGATATATCACTCCCATAACTAGGAGGTCTTGCACACAGTGTAAGAATGCCTCTTTCTTTATCTGGTTGACAGATAATCGTGAAAGGTGAAATCTCCCTTGTGGAGGAGAAGCCTTGAAGTCCAGAAGATACCCCTGAGATATAATCCCCAACGCCCAGGGATCCTGAACATCTCTTGCCCACGCCTGAGCAAAGAGAGAAAGTCTGCCCCCTACTAGATCCGTTACCGGATAGGGGGCCGTTCCTTCATGCTGTCTTTGAGGCAGCAGCAGGCTTTTTGGCCTGCTTGCCTTTGTTCCAGGACTGGTTAGGTTTCCAGGCCGTCTTGGACTGAGCAAAAGTTCCCTCTTGTTTTGTAGCAGAGGAAATTGATGCTGCACTTGCCTTGAAGTTTCGAAAGGCACGAAAATTAGACTGTTTGGCCCTTGATTTGGACCTGTCCTGAAGAAGGGCATGACCCTTACCTCCAGTAATGTCAGCAATAATTTCCTTCAACCCAGGCCCGAATAGGGTCTGCCCCTTGAAGGGAATGTTAAGTAGTTTAGACTTTGAAGTCACGTCAGCTGACCAAGATTTAAGCCAAAGCGCCCTACGCGCCTGGATGGCAAATCCAGAATTCTTAGCCGTTAGTTTAGTCAAATGAACAATGGCATCAGAAACAAAAGAATTAGCTAGCTTAAGTGCTCTAAGCTTGTTAAGTACGTCCTCCAATGGAGTCGTTGTCTGTAAAGCCTCTTCCAGAGACTCAAACCAGAATGCCGCAGCAGCAGTGACAGGAGCAATGCATGCAAGGGGCTGCAGGATAAAACCTTGTTGAATAAACATTTTCTTAAGGTAACCCTCTAATTTTTTATCCCTAGGATCTGAAAAAGCACAACTGTCCTCGACAGGGATAGTAGTACGCTTTGCTAAAGTAGAAACTGCTCCCTCCACCTTAGGGACCGTCTGCCATAAGTCCCGTGTGGTGGCGTCTATGGGAAACATTTTTCTAAAAATAGGAGGGGGGAAAACGGCACACCGGGTCTATCCCAATCTTTATTAATAATTTCTGTAAACCTTTTAGGTATTGGAAAAACCTCAGTACACACCGGCACTGTAAAGTATTTATCCAGTCTACACAATTTCTCTGGCACTGCAATTGTGTCACAGTCATTCAGAGCAGCTAAAACCGCCCTAAGCAACACACGGAGGTTCTCAAGCTTAAATTTAAAAGTAGAAATATCAGAATCAGGTTTCCCTGAGTCAGAGATATCCCCCACAGACCGAAGCTCTCCTTCTTCAGCTTCTGCATATTGTGAGGCAGTATCAGACATGGCTCTTAAAACGTCTGTATGCTCTGTATTACACCTAACACCAGAGCTATCACGCTTTCCTCTAAATTCAGGTACTCTGGCTAATACCGCTGACAGTGTATTATCCATGACTGCCGCCATATCTTGTAAAGTAATCGCTATGGGCGTCCTAGATGTACTTGGTGCAATTTGAGCGTGAGTCCCTTGAGCGGGAGTCAAAGGGTCTGACACGTGGGGAGAGTTAGTCGGCATAACTTCCCCCTCGCCAGAATCCTCTGGTGATAAATTTTTTAAAGACAAAAGCTGATCTTTATTGCTTAAAGTGAAATCAATACATTTAGTACACATTCTCATATGGGGTTCCACCATGGCTTCTAAACATAATGAACAAGGAGTTTCCTCTATGTCAGACATGTTTGTACAGACTAGCAATGAGACTAGCAAGCTTGGAAAACACTTTGAATCAAGTTTACAAGCAAATATAAAAAACGGTACTGTGCCTTTAAGAGAAACAAATTTTGGCAAAATTTGAAAAACAGTGAAAAAAGGCAGTAAATCAAATGAAAATTTTACAGTGTATGTAATAGGTTAGCAGAGCATTGCACCCACTTGAAAATGGATGATTAACCCCTTAATGCAAAAAAACAGATAAAAAAAACAAATTTAAACGTTTTTTAAACAGTCACAACAACTGCCACAGCTCAACTGTGGCCCTATCTTCCTCAATAAACAACTTTTGAAGCCTTTAGAGCCCTTAAGAGATGTCCTATAGCATGCAGGGGACTGCTGAGGGAAGCTGAATGTCTCTGTCTGTAATTTTAACTGCGCAAAAAAGCGCTAAAATAGGCCCCTCCCACTCATATTACAACAGTGGAAAGCCTCAGGAAACTGTTTGTAGGCAAAAATCAAGCCAGCCATGTGGAAAAAACTAGGCCCCAATAAGTTTTATCACCAAAGCATATATAAAAACGATTAAACATGCCAGCAAACGTTTTATATTGCCCATTTATAAGAGTATATATCTCTAATAGTAAGCCTGATACTAGTCGCTATTAAATCACTGTATTTAGGCTTAACTTACATTAATCCGGTATCAGCAGCATTTTCTAGCAATTCCATCCCTAGAAAAACTGAAAACTGCACATACCTCATTGCAGGATAACCTGCACGCCATTCTCCCTCTGAAGTTACCTCACTCCTCAGACATATGTGAGAACAGCAGTGGATCTTAGTTACTTCTGCTAAGATCATAGAAAACGCAGGCAGATTCTTCTTCTAAATGCTGCCTGAGATAAAACAGTACAACTCCGGTACCATTTAAAAATAATAAACTTTTGATTGAAGATAAAAACTAACTATATTTCACCACTTTCCTCTTACTACCTCCATCTTTGTTGAGAGTTGCAAGAGAATGACTGGATATGGCAGTTAGGGGAGGAGCTATATAACAGCTCTGCTGTGGGTATCCTCTTGCAACTTCCTGTTGGGAAGGAGAATATCCCACAAGTAATGGATGATCCGTGGACTGGATACACCTTACAAGAGAAAAAGCAATAAACCCCCAAATGAAAAAAACGGATTGAAATATGTCTAAAACCGGTTAAAAAACCCTAAAGCACATTGCCACAGCTCTGCTGTGGCCCTACCTGCCCTTAGGAAGCGATAATATGGTGTTTAATGCTTCAATTAGTCCCTCAGAAGACTATCAGGACCTCAGGAGAAGTTGCTTGCTGCTTGTAAATGGAGGCCCCGCCCACCTCACTCGATGTTGCTGGGGCCTACACAAAACTAACAAACCCTGCCTGAAAGCCATGTGGGTTATAAACAACCCCAAAGAACCCTCAAGCAAATGTCGCATAAAACAGAAAACGTTACTCCCAGACACAAAAACGTTTGTCCCAAATTCACATAACAAAGTGAGTGCCCACAAAAAATTAACCCTTTATGCAAGCTAGTAAAAACCTCTGATAACACTAGGATTACTGCTTACCCTTCCCCTAATGGGGACACTGTCAGCCTTTCTGAGTTAACACAGTCTCTGCAAAAAAATTTCACTGAACATGCCTCATTGCTGTATAGCAAGAAACCGTTCCTCACACTGAAATTTTCCTGTACTCCTCAGCTTCTGTGGGAACAGCAGTGGACCTTAGTTACGAATGCTAAGATCATCATCCTCCAGGCAGAAATCTTCATCTATGTCCTGCCTAAGAGTAAATAGTACACCACCGGTACCATTTAAAAATAACAAACACTTGATTGAAGATAAAAACAGAATTTATGTTTACCTGATAAATTTCTTTCTCCTACGGTGTGTCCGGTCCACGGCTTCATCCTTACTTGTGGGATATTCTCATTCCCTACAGGAAATGGCAAAGAGAGCACAACAGCAGAGCTGTCCATATAGCTCCCCCTCTAGCTCCGCCCCCCAGTCATTCAACCGACGGTCAGGAGAAAAAGGAGAACCATAGGGTGCAGTGGTGACTGTAGTGTACAAAAACAAAAAATTTTTAAACCCGACTAAAAGCCAGGGCGGGCTGTGGACCGGACACACCGTAGGAGAAAGAAATTTATCAGGTAAACATAATTTCTGTTTTCTCCTACATTGGTGTGTCCGGTCCACGGCTTCATCCTTACTTGTGGGAACCAATACCAAAGCTTTAGGACACGGATGAAGGGAGGGAGCAAGTCAGGTAACCTAAACGGAAGGCACCACTGCTTGTAAAACCTTTCTCCCAAAAATAGCCTCCGAAGAAGCATAAGTATCGAATTTGTAAAATTTGGCAAAAGTATGCAGAGAAGACAACGTCGCTGCCTTACAGATCTGTTCAACAGAAGCCTCATTCTTGAAGGCCCATGTGGAAGCCACAGCTCTAGTAGAATGAGCAGTAATTCGTTCAGGAGGCTGCCGTCCGGCAGTCTCATAAGCCAATCGGATGATGCTTTTTAACCAGAAGGAAGAGAGGTAGCAGTAGCTTTCTGACCTCTCCTCTTACCAGAATAGACAATAAACAATGAAGATGTCTGTCTGAAATCCTTTGTTGCTTCTAGATAGAATTTTAAAGCACGAACCACATCTAGATTGTGTAACAAACGTTCCTTTTTAGAAACTGGGTTAGGACACAGAGAAGGAACAACTATTTCCTGGTTAATATTCCTATTGGAAACCACCTTTGGAAGAAAACCAGGTTTGGTACGTAAAACGACCTTATCTGTATGGAACACCAGATAGGGTGAATTACACTGCAAAGCAGACAATTCAGAAACTCTTCTAGCAGAAGAAATAGCAAACAAAAACAAAACTTTCCAAGATAGTAACTTAATATCTATGGAATGTAAAGGTTCAAACGGAACCCCTTGAAGAACTGAAAGAACTAGATTTAGACTCCATGGAGGAGTCACAGGTCTGTAGACAGGCTTGATTCTGACCAACGCCTGTACGAATGCCTGAACATCTGGCACGGCTGCCAGACGTTTGTGTAACAAGACAGACAGAGCAGATATCTGCCCCTTTAAAGAACTAGCTGACAGACCTTTCTCCAAACCTTCTTGGAGAAAGGAAAGAATCCTTGGAATTCTAATTTTACTCCATGAGTAACCCTTGGATTCGCACCAATAGAGATATTTCTGCTATATCTTATGGTAAATTCTCCTGGTTACAGGCTTTCTAGCCTGAACCAGAGTATCTATAACTGATTCCGAAAACCCACGCTTAGATAGAATCAAGCGTTCAATCTCCAAGCAGTCAGCTGCAGAGAAACTAGGTTCAGATTTTCGAATGGGCCTTGCACTAGAAGGTCCTGTCTCAATGGTAGCTTCCATGGTGGAGCCGATGACATTCCAGAGTGAAGGGGCCTTTCTGACCAAAATAGGTGTCTAAACGGCTGCCAGGCGCAAATAACATACCCAAAAGTGTTTTAAACTCCTCTTTAACAGAAATCTTCTTCATTTTCTGTTGCAGAGTAAATAGTACAAACCGGCACTATTTTAAAATAACAAACTCTTGATAGAAGAAATAAAAAACTACAACTAACACCACATACTCTTTACCATCCCCGTGGAGATGCTACTTGTACAGAGCGGCAAAGAGAATGACTGGGGGGCGGAGCTAGAGGGGGAGCTATATGGACAGCTCTGCTGTTGTGCTCTCTTTGCCATTTCCTGTAGGGAATGAGAATATCCCACAAGTAAGGATGAAGCCGTGGACCGGACACACCAATGTAGGAGAAATAAAACTAACAGTTTAACACCTCTTCTCTTTACTCCTCCTGCTTAGAGACAGCAAAGAGAATGACTGGGGGGTAGAGTTAAGGGGGGAGCTATATAGACAGCTCTGCTGTGGTGCTCTCTTTGCTACTTCCTGTCAGGAAGGACAATATCCCACAAGTTAGGATGAATCCGTGGACTCGGTACATCATGCAAAAGAAACAAAGATTGTTCAACATTATGGTTTAGGGGAAGGCTACAAAAAGCTATCGCACAGATTTAAGCTGTCAGTGTCCACTGTGAGGAACAGTGAGGAAATGGAAGCCCACAGGCACAGTTCTTGTTAAGGCCAGAAGTGGCAGGCCAAATAAAATATCAGAGAGGCAAAGGGAAAGGATGGTGAGAACAGTCAAAAACAGCCCACAGACCACATCCAAAGACATACAACATCACCTTGCTGCAGATGGTGTAACTGTGCATAGTTCAACAATTCAGCACACTTTGCACAAGGAGAAGCTGTATGGGAGAGTGATGCAGAAGAAGCCTTTTCTGCACACATGCCACAAACAGAGTTGCTTAAGGTATGCAAACGCACATTTGGACAAGCCAGCTTCAGCTTGGAAGAAGGTGCTGTGGACTGATGAAACAAAGATTGAGTTATTTGGTCATAACAAGGGGCGTTATGCATGTCAGCCAAAGAATACAGCATTCCAAGACAAACACTTGCTACCCACAGTAAAATTTGGTGGATGTTCCATCATGCTGTGGGGGCCAGTGCCGGTACTGGGAATCTTGCTAAAGTTGAGGGTCACATGGATTCCACACAATATCAGCAGATACTTGAGAATAATGTTGAGGAATCAGTCACAATGTTGAAGTTACGCCGGGGCTGGATATTTCAATAAGACAACAACCAAAAACACTGCTCAAAATCTACTCTGGCATTTATGCAAATGAACAAGTACAATGTTCTGGAATGGCCATCCCAGTCCCAAGACCTGAATATCACTGAAAATTTGTGGGGTGATTTTAAGCGGGCTGTCCATGCTCGGAAACCATAAAACCTAACTGAAGTGAACTAAAGGAGGCTCTACTAAATATTGATGCAAAATTTCTGTTGGTGTACCCAAATGTATACACCTGTCTAATTTCGTTTGGATGCATATTGCACATGTTCTGTTAATCCAATAAACCTCATTTCACCACTGAAATATTACTGTGACCTTCAGTTATTTGATAGATCAAAATGAAATTGCTGATCCAAACACCCAATTATTTATAAAAGAAAATCATGGAAATGGTCAGGGGTGCCTAAACTTTTGCATACAACTGTGTGTGTGTGTGTGTGTGTGTATGTATATATACACATACACACACACATATATATATATATATATATACACACACACACATATATATATATATATATATATATATATATACACATACATACATATATATATATATATATATATATATATATATTTCTTTCATGTAATTAGCAAGAGTCCATGAGCTAGTGACGTATGGGATATACATTCCTACCAGGAGGGGCAAAGTTTCCCAAACCTCAAAATGCCTATAAATACACCCCTCACCACACCCACAAATCAGTTTTTACAAACTTTGCCTCCTATGGAGGTGGTGAAGTAAGTTTGTGCTAGATTCTACGTTGATATGCGCTCCGCAGCAGGTTGGAGCCCGGTTTTCCTCTCAGCGTGCAGTGAATGTCAGAGGGATGTGAAGAGAGTATTGCCTATTTGAATTCAATGATCTCCTTCTACGGGGTCTATTTCATAGGTTCTCTGTTATCGGTCGTAGAGATTCATTTCTTACCTCCCTTTTCAGATCGACGATATACTCATATATACCATTACCTCTACTGATTCTCGTTTCAGTACTGGTTTGGCTTTCTACTACATGTAGATGAGTGTCCTGGGGTAAGTAAGTCTTATTTTCTGTGACACTCTAAGCTATGGTTGGGCACTTTTGTGTAAAGTTCTAAATATATGTATTCAAACATTTATTTGCCTTGACTCAGGATGTTCAACGTTCCTTATTTCAGACAGTCAGTTTCATATTTGGGATAATGCATTTGAATAAATCAATTTTTTTCTTACCTTAAAATTTGACTTTTTTTCCTGTGGGCTGTTAGGCTCGCGGGGGCTGAAAATGCTTCATTTTATTGCGTCATTCTTGGCGCAGACTTTTTTGGCGCAAAAAGTTTTTTCTGTTTCCGGCGTCATACGCCGGAAGTTGCGTCATTTTTGACGTTTTTTTGCGCCAAAAGTGTCGGCGTTCCGGATGTGGTGTCATTTTTGGCGCCGAAAGCATTTAGGCGCCAAATAATGTGGGCGTCATTTTTGTCTCCACATTATTTAAGTCTCATAATTTATTGCTTCTGGTTGCTAGAAGCTTGTTCACTGGCATTTTTTCCCATTCCTGAAGCTGTCGTTTAAGGATTTTGATCAATTTTGCTTTATATGTTGTTTTTTCTATTACATATTGCAAGATGTCCCAGATTGACACTGAGTCAGAAGATACTTCTGGAAAAACGCTGCCTGGTCCTGGATCTACCAAAGTTAAAGGGACACTGAACCCAATTTTTTTCTTTTGTAATTCAGAAAGAGCAGGCAAATTTTAGCAACTTTCTAATTTACTCCTATTTTCAATTTTTCTTCGTTCTCTTGCTATCATTATTTGAAAAAGAAGACATCTAAGCTTTTTTTTGGTTTCAGTACTCTGGACAGCACTTTTTTATTGGTGGATGAATTTATCCACCAATCAGCAAGGACAACCCAGGTTGTTCACCAAAAATGGGCCGGCATCTAAACTTAGATTCTTGCATTTCAAATAAAGATACCAAGAGAATGAAGAAAATTTGATAATAGGAGTAAATTAGAAAGTTGCTTAAAATTTCATGCTCAATCTGAATCATGAAAGAAAAATGTTGGTTACAGTGTCCCTTTAAGTGTATCTGTTGTAAACTTGTGGTATCTGTTCCTCCAGCTGTTGTTTGTAATGAATGTCATGACAAACTTGTTAATGCAGATAATATTTCCTTTAGTAATGTTACATTACCTGTTGTGGTTCCATCAACATCTAATGCTCAGAGTGTTCCTGTTAACATAAGAGATTTTGTTTCTAAATCTATTAAGAAGGCTATGTCTGTTATTCCCCCTTCTAGTAAACGTAAAAGGTCTTTTAAAACTTCTCATTTTTCAGATGAATTTTTAAATGAACATCATCATTCTGATTTTGATAGTGGTTCCTCTGGTTCAGAGGATTCTGTCTCAGAGGTTGATGCTGATAAATCTTCATATTTATTCAAAATGGAATTTATTCGTTCTTTACTTAGAGGTCTTAATTGCATTAGAAATAGAGGATTCTGGTCCTCTTGATACTAAATCTAAACGTTTAAATAAGGTTTTTAAATCTCCTGTAGTTATTCCAGAAGTTTTTCCTGTCCCTGATGCTATTTCTGAAGTAATCTCCAGGGAATGGAATAATTTGGGTAATTCATTTACTCCTTCTAAACGTTTTAAGCAATTATATCCTGTGCCATCTGACAGATTAGAGTTTTGGGACAAAATCCCTAAGGTTGATGGGGCTGTCTCTACTCTTGCTAAACGTACTACTATTCCTACGGCAGATAGTACTTCCTTTAAGGATCCTTTAGATAGGAAGCTTGAATCCTTTCTAAGAAAAGCTTACTTATGTTCAGGTAATCTTCTTAGACCTGCTATATCTTTAGCGGATGTGGCTGCAGCTTCAACTTTTTGGTTAGAAGCTTTAGCGCAACAAGTAACAGATCATAACTCTCATAGCATTGTTAATCTTCTTCAACATGCTAATAACTTTATTTAAGATGCCATCTTTGATATCATTAGAGTTGATGTCAGGTATATGTCTCTAGCTATTCTAGCTAGAAGAGCTTTATGGCTTAAAACTTGGAATGCTGATATGTCTTCTAAGTCAACTTTGCTTTCCCTTTCTTTCCAGGGTAATAAATTATTTGGTTCTCAGTTGGATTCTATTATCTCAACTGTTACTGGAGGGAAAGGAACTTTTTTACCACAGGATAAAAAATCTAAAGGTAAATTTAGGTCTAATAATCGTTTTCGTTCCTTTCGTCACAATAAGGAACAAAAGCCTGATCCTTCGCCCTCAGGAGCGGTATCAGTTTGGAAACCATCTCCAGTCTGGAATAAGTCCAAGCCTTTTAGAAAACCACAACCAGCTCCCAAGTCCACATGAAGGTGCGGCCCTCATTCCAGCCCAGCTGGTAGGGGGCAAATTACGTTTTTTCAAACAAATTTGGATCAATTCAATTCACAATCTTTGGATTCAAAACATTGTTTCAGAAGGGTACAGAATTGGCTTCAAGATAAGGCCTCCTGCAAAGAGATTTTTTCTTTCCCGTGTCCCAGTAAATCCAGCAAAGGCTCAAGCATTTCTGAAATGTGTTTCAGATCTAGAGTTGGCTGGAGTAATTATGCCAGTTCCAGTTCTGGAACAGGGGCTGGGGTTTTATTCAAATCTCTTCATTGTACCAAAGAAGGAGAATTCCTTCAGACCAGTTCTGGATCTAAAAATATTGAATCGTTATGTAAGGATACCAACATTCAAGATGGTAACTATAAGGACTATTCTGCCTTTTGTTCAGCAAGGGCATTATATGTCCACAATAGATTTACAGGATGCATATCTGCATATTCCGATTCATCCAGATCACTATCAGTTTCTGAGATTCTCTTTCCTAGACAAGCATTACCAGTTTGTGGCTCTGCCGTTTGGCCTAGTAACAGCTCCAAGGATTTTTACAAAGGTTCTCGGTGCACTTCTGTCTGTAATCAGAGAACAGGGTATTGTGGTATTTCCTTATTTGGACGATATCTTGGTACTTGCTCAGTCTTCACATTTAGCAGAATCTCATACGAATCGACTTGTGTTGTTTCTTCAAGATCATGGTTGGAGGATCAATTTACCGAAAAGTTCATTGATTCCTCAAACAAGGGTTACCTTTTTAGGTTTCCAGATAGATTCAGTGTCCATGACTCTGTCTCTGACAGACAAGAGACGTCTAAAATTGATCTCAGCTTGTCGAAACCTTCAATCACAATCATTCCCTTCGGTAGCCTTATGCATGGAAATTCTAGGTCTTATGACTGCTGCATCGGATGCGATCCCCTTTGCTTGTTTTCACATGCGACCTCTTCAGCTCTGTATGCTGAACCAGTGGTGCAGGGATTACACAAAGATATCTCAATTAATATCTTTAAAACCGATTGTACGACACTCTCTGACGTGGTGGACAGATCACCATCGTTTAGTTCAGGGGGCTTCTTTTGTTCTTCCGACCTGGACTGTAATTTCAACAGATGCAAGTCTGACAGGTTGGGGAGCTGTTTGGGGGTCTCTGACAGCACAAGGGGTTTGGGAATCTCAGG